>NC_057794.1:94993418-94998974 GCF_018294505.1 Triticum aestivum
GGCCGGCTGCTGGCTGCGGACTGCTCCACCAGGTCGGCTGCTGGTTGCTGACTGCTCCACCAGGCCGACTGTTGGCTGCTGACTGCTCCACCAGGCCGACTGCTGGCTGCTGACTGCTCCACCAGGCCGACTGCTGGTTGCTGACTGCTCCACCAGGCCGACTGCTGGCTGCCGACTTCCCAGCCGCCCCAGGCCGGCTGCTGGCTGCCGACTGCTCCACCAGGCCGACTGTTGGCTGCCGACTGCTCCAACCAGTCGGCTTCCCGAAGTCAACTGGAGCCTAACGCGACCCTGACGTGACGACCGTACCTGAGCACTGTACACGCGACATCCCAACCATCATGTACAGTGACACTTGTCCCTGTGCACTATTTATGAAGTGACCCAGGGGACAAGTGTGACACCCCACCATGCCAATAGCTAGCTAGCTACCATGCCTACATAGCTTAGATAGTAAGCTAGCTCCACACTATATATATCCATCCATCCACCCTCACATGCACACACGCATGAGCATACACATGCTCACGGCCATGAGCCATGAGCATGGCCGGCCACTAGAGCATGCCACATACATGCATATATGAAACCAGATGCCTGTGGCACTGCTTTCAGATACAGCTCCAGGAGCAACTCTATACCAGATATACCAGATATACTCAGACATGCAGGAGTAGGGGTGTTATCTCTCCGGAGAGCCCCGAACCTGGGTAAACTAGCGCGTGCTACTCGCATACCTGTCCCTGGATATTCCGGCAGCAGTCTTGCCCACACACGAAGCCACCTTGTGGGATATGCCGTCTTGCACACCCCCCCCCCATGAGAATACCACGACATTTGGCGCCCACCGTGGGGCGGTACTATGCTACCGCGTTGATGCTGGTTTCGCAGTCCGGGCAGGACCCTTTTTTCTTCATCGCCTCGGCCGCGGTGTCGCGCCGTCTCTTCGGTAGCGCTCGGGGGCTCGACATCGACCCGCCCTCGGAGCGGCCGCGAGGGGTGGCGCGTCCTCGCCGTCGGCCTCTTCATCATCACCACCGCAACGCTGGCCGTCCGTCCGCGCGTGCACCGCGCCGGTCCTCGCTTCGGCCGGCTGCGTTCATCCACGCGCCGCTCGCGTATGCTCCCCCTCGGCGCTGCGCCTTGTTCCGGCCGGAACGCGCGTTCGCTCCTCCACATACTATCTATGCAAGCTAGCTAGATGCGAGTCAACAATGGTCAAACCATTAGCCAAATACACTAGCAAGATACTACCCAGTCTACGCCATACACTGCCCAAAAATCCCTCGGATGCAAGTCAGACGCGCCCCAGACGATGGCCATACCCAGATAATGGTCAGATACTAGCCATGCATTAGTCAGACAATGCCCAAACGCTTCCAAAATCCATGGCGTTGCTGTCTGGTTGTAGCTGCTCCCGCTGCATCCTCGCTCAAACGCCACCAGAGGATGAGCCCCTCGCACTTGGGGCCACGCCCTGCCCCCGCTGCTGTTTCGTCCTTCAGCGCGCAACCGCGCCATGGCCGCTGCCTCCTCCCCCACGATCTTCAAACACCCCGCTCCACCATAGCGCTCCACTCCAGCCCGCCAGCCACTGCAGCAGTCGGCCTGGTCTCCACGCCGGCTCCAGGTCGCCTCCCCAAGCTAGGCCGCGTCCGACCTCGCGTCGGCTCCCCGACGCCGCCCCGGGCTTGGCCGGGTTCGGCCCCATCCGCCGGCCGGATCCCCCGCTCCCTCCGCATCCCGGACGCCGACTTGCCCGATCCCCGGCTCGGCCCGCGAACCCGACGACTCGGCCGGCTACTCCAGCCTCCCCGAGGCCCTCCTCCTCGCCAGGCCAAGCCTGCTGCCCGGCTACTTCGCGCGCCATCTCCGCCCGCGGCGCCGGGTTCGACTGCTCCCGCACAGCGCCGGGACCGGGTCCGGCTTCCCTCCTCCGACTCGGCCGCGCTCGCTCGCCGGCTTCGCGCGACCGACCCGTCCGACGCCCAGCGACCCGGCCACGCCGGCGTCCCGCGACCCGTCCGACGTCCCGCGACCCGGCAACCCCGCGCAGGCCGGCTTCCTCCCGCGGCCCTCCGCCTCCTCCGCGAACCCGGCCGGAGCCGGCTTCTCGTCTGCCGCCTCCCGCGCCCGCCCCTGCGTCCGCACGCGACCGATGTACTCCGCCTCCGTCGTGGGCTCCCCGTGGTCCGGCTCTGCCTGGCCGCCTTCGCGCGCACGCGGCCGGGTCACACGCTCCGTCCGCCTCGCCGGGTCCGTCTCCGTCCGTTAGCTGGCCATCCCGCGTCCCGTCCGCCGGCGGGGCTCGCTCGCCGACCCTCGGCGTCCCGGACGCCGGCTCGCCCGACCCCGTCCGGCCCCGCGCCTGGCCAGGTCCGGCTCTGGGTCGCCGCGTGCGCCCTGCTCCGCGGCTGTCTGGCCGTTTGAAGAAAGAAAAGTCAGAGGAATGAGTCGGACACAATAAAAAAAGAGGCCGGGTGCTAAAAAAGAAAGAAAGAAGTGGAGGCCAGCTTCTCGCGCGCGAACCAGCTAGAAAAATCAAGGGCCGTGTGCCCAGCCGACTGGCTAAGGAAAAAATACGTCCGGCTCCTCGCATATAGTTGGACAGAAAGTGAAAAAAAAGTGAGAGAGTTGTGCGTTCGACTCCACGCAACCGGTTGAAATATGCATTCGACTGTCAGTTGTGCGTCCGACCGCTGACTGCCTGGCTGGCTGCAAAGAGTCCGACTGTTGTGTTGGAGTCCGCCTGCCCAGCCGGCTGAGGAAGAAAAAGAAGAAGACAAAGTAGTTGCTGCAAGATCCGGCCCGACTATTTAGCAGTCGGCCCAGATCTTGGGGGCTATACCCAGCGGGTGCGCTGACGCACCCCCACGAAAAAGAAGACAAAGTAGTTGCCGGGAAATCCGGCCCGACTGCTCAGCAGTCGGCCCAGATCTCGGGGGCTACACCCAGCGGGTGCGCTGACGCGCCCCCGCGAGGAAGAAGACAAAGTACTCACCGGAAGATCCGGCCCGACTGCACAGCAGTTGGCCCGAATCTCGGGGGCTACACCCAGTGGGTGTGCTGGCGCACCCCCACGGAAGATTGCAAACAAAAGAAGAGTTTTGTCTGGTTGCCAGCAGCCGGCAGAAGAGAAAAATAAGAAAAAGGACGCTGCAAGATGCCTCGCCGCCTGGCCGGTCGAGCCTGACCGGCCGGGACCCCCCTTCGAGCACCCGGAGGCTCGAAGGCTACACCCAACGGGTACGCCGGCGCGCTCCGGGAGCGCCGAGCCGTGCCGGCTGTCTTCGACAACGACCGCGACTACACGAAAATCAATGTGAGCTCCTCACCCGTATATTTTTTGCACCACGCAAGCACGGATAACCCCGAGCGAAGCTCGGGGCTGTCTCCTCGTTTTATTACAGTAGCATCACTGTTTGCCCCGGCGCCAACCAGAGTTGGCCCGGGGGCTGGCCGCTTGGCCTGAGATGTTAGATCCCGCAGACGGCTTAATACTATGCACAGTACCAAAGGCCCACTCTTAGTCACAGACCGCAGAGTGGCTGTCCGACTAGCAAGAGTGAACGCTGGAGGCCACCCACGCGAAAAACGTCCGGGAAGAAAAACGGTTCGGGCGACCCGGTCATTTCCTTTACAAGTATCTACTCGGTTGAATCTGTTCTCAGACTCTGAGTACTGTACATTCCACTTCGCGGCCCACTCTCAGCCACAGACCGCAGAGCGGCTGTCCGGCAAGCAAGAGCACAAGCCAAAAGGCGGAGGGAACACGAAAAAGATTAAGGGGGCTCGGACGAAACTGAGTCGGCACCCCCCGCATAAAACTTGCAATGCTAAAAGCAAACATTTGATATATCTGCGTGGACTAACTTTGTCTTTTTCATGATCATTCCCATGAACACTCGCCAAAAAACCTCCGCCCAACTTTACCAAGTTGCCCGGAGGCTTGGGGGCTACTGTCGGAATAATTGGACACGGATATCCCGAAGACGGCGAGACTAGAATTCAAGACATCAGGGCTAGCATAGACCCTCAGTCCAACTACCTGGCAGGCGGCTGACTGCTGGCTGCTGACTGCTCCACCAGGCCGACTGCTGGCTGCTGACTGCTCCACCAAGCCGACTGTTGGCTGCCGACTTCCCGGCCGCCCCAGGCCGGCTGCTGGCTGCTGACTGCTCCACCAGGCCGGCTGCTGGCTATTGATTGCTCCACCAGGCCGACTGCTGGCTGCTGGCTGCTCCACCAGGCCGGCTGCTGGCTGCTGACTACTCTACCAGGCCGACTGCTAGCTGCTGACTGCTCCACCAGGCCGACTACTGACTGCTGACTGCTCCACCAGGCTGACTGCTGGCTGCCGACTACTCCACCAGGCCGACGGTTGGCTGTCGACTGCTCCAACCAGCCGGCTTCCCGAAGTCAACTGGAGCCTGACACGACCCCGACGTGACGATCGTACCTGAGCACTGTACACGCGACACCCCAACCATCATGTACAGTGACACTTGTCCCTGGGCACTATTTATGAAGTGACCCAGGGGACAAGTGTGACACCCCACCATGCCAATAGCTAGCTAGCTACCATGCCTACATAGCTTAGATAGTAAGCTAGCTCCACACTATATATATCCATCCATCCACCCTCACATGCACACACGCATGAGCATACACATGCTCACGGCCATGAGCCATGAGCATGGCCGGCCACTAGAGCATGCCACATACATGCATATATAAAACCAGATGCCTGTGGCACTGCTTTCAGATACAGCTCTAGGAGAAACTCTATACCAGATATACCAGATATACTCAAACATGCAGGAGTTGGGGTGTTATCTCTCCGGAGAGCCCCGAACCTGGGTAAACTAGCGTGTGCTACTCGGATACCTGTCCCTGGATATTCCGGCAGTAGTCTTGCCCTCACATGAAGCCACCTTGTGGCATATGCCGTCTTGCACCCCCCTGTGAGAATACCACGACACGTATGTAGCGTTGTCATTCTGGTCGCGAAAGTGTATGTACATATATACTGGTCGATGTAGAGGCGCGCACGTGTCGTAGTAGAGGCGTGCACGTAGCATGTACACGTATGTACAACGGTCAGGGTGCAAGAAAGAAAATACGGCCACGTATGTGTAGATACGGGCGGGGTCTCGAACGCCTACTCACGCATACGTACGGCGAGGGCTCGTGTACATGGCTGGGTCAGAACGGAGAAACAACGTTGTCGTCGTGTTCATGGGGAGGCAACGGAATGCGTCGTGTTCATCGGGAGGGCTTGGACAGAATAGGCGATGGAAACGAGGCCTGGCGTACCGCAGAACGGAGGAAACGGCCTTGTGTTTGACCGGCCACGTTCGAAACGGCATCCTGTTCATCGGGAGGGGTGTGGCGTACCGCAAAATGGAGGAAACGGACCTCCTACGGTCGAAATGGGGGTCCTGTTGATCGGGAGGGGTGTGGCGTACCGCAAAATGGAGGAAACAGACCTCCTACGGTCGAAACGGGGGTCCCGTTGATCGGGAGGGGTGTGGCGTACCGCAAAACGGAGGAAAC
>NC_057794.1:94999446-95084278 GCF_018294505.1 Triticum aestivum
TCAACCACCCCTCCACCATCTACTGTTCGTCCAGCCCTCCACACCACAGGGTCCTGTTCATCCACCCCTCCATGGGCACCCCTCCACCGTCTACTGTTTATCCAGCCCTCCACCACACCACGGGGTCCTGTTCATCCAGAGGCAATGCCACCGCTCACTGTTCATCCACCCCCCCGCAACGCTCACTGTTCATCCCATAGATCGGCTTCAGTTAGCAGCAGTAGCGAAGGAATCGCTCGATCGGGTTCAGTTAACAGCCATCGATCGATCGCTCTGGTTCAGTAACGCGTAGCCTGCAGTGCAATCGCTCGGGTTCAGTTACAGCCAACGCCTCGCACACACGCACGTACGTGTACGAGAGAAACGCGCATCGCTCGGCCCCGACCTCCCACCGTAACCAGGAACTCCCTGAAATTTTCCTCCCCTCGCTTCTACCACGGTTTTTTTTGTCATAGACGGCCCAAAGAATGTCATGCAGCTGTGTCTCCGACACGCCCAGGATGAAAAGCCCATTTTCTGTCATGATTTTTTATCATAGAAGTAGGAGCCCACCACATCTATGATGATATCGGGTTTTGTCACAATTATCGTCATAGAAGTGTCATATGTATGACAGAAAAAAATTTCGTTCGGCCCAAAAGGTCACGGATGTGTCTTTTTTTGTAGTGATGGGAGGGGGAACCATGGCTTAGGGACGCGCTTGTCCGAAATGTGGTGTAAGTTATGAAAGTACCCCCACCAATTTGAGCTAGGCGGTTCTTTCGGTTCAGGGGTATCATGGGCATTCCACGTGTCGGGATTTCGCAGGAGGTGGGAGTTTTTGCGTGTTTTGTCATTTTGGGATAGCAAGGCGCGGGTTGAGATGGAGGGAATTTTCGGAGGACAACAAGACAAAGATATATCTTAAATATTTCGAGGTAACAAGGCGCAGGTTGAAATTTCTGTACAAGCCTAACATGTATTGTACCAAATCAATTCGCACTTCCCTCGATGAAAAAACAAAAAGAAATCAATTCGCACCACATAAGAGAGTCTAGTCTCATGTATTGTACCAAATTGACTCGCACTACAAATGCCATTAAAAACTTTGAATTCACGTTATGTTCAATTAAAATATTTCACTACGTGTATAATGCATGCAACCTGCTACTCAAATGAACATTTTAGTGCATCCCAAACGTATATACTACTGCTTCAATATGAACTAAATATGAATTTGTTTATCTATTTGAATGAGATCTACAATCATGATTGTTGTGAATTTAAACCATTTGAATTCATTTCTCTATTTTAATAAGATCTACAATCATCATTATTTTCAAGTTAAACCATCGTTTGTGTATTATCTTCACAACACACCACATGATTACTGTCGAGTTAGATATGAACTATGTGGACTATATGAACTCGAACTCGACTTTTTGAATCCACTTTATGTTGATTTCAAATCATAGTACATTTGAATCTCTAGCTAGATCTTCATAATCTAAAGCATGTCTCATATGTATAATGTGTTTATCACAAAATGTATGGTGCCCTGCTCCCTACGCCTACAAGTATTTAGATGTGAGTTGCAAATGCCACACATTATCCCAAATTCAAATAAAATGTGAGATTGTTTGATATATAGTATGGTTTAGATTGTTCGATATTTAGCCGTGAGCTGCAAATGCCACACATTATCACAAATTCAAATAAAATGTGAGATTGTTCGATGTATAGGATGGTTTAGATTGTTCGATATTTAGCTGTGAGTTGCAAACACCACGCATTACCACATTGTGGTATAACATGTCCAAAACCACATCACGCGTATCACCGCTATATTCATGCATGCATATGATTATAACACTGTATGATCTCCTATTGAAATATATGAATCCACTTTCATATCGAATTATGATCTTTGTTAGTCTCTTACACCCACACAATCCTCTAACCTTTGTAGCTAGCACTAACATTGTCTCGTGCATGCACACGCCCTCCTCGCCCCTCCCTCAACATTCTATCCATTGCGCACATTCATTTTTTTTCTTTAGGTCGTTCTCCCACGGTCTCCACAACTCCTTTCCGACACACACCGATTGATAAACCTCTCCAGCGGTGTCTACCTACCACATACACACACACACCTTTCATCTCCTCCTTTTTGTGTCCATGCCTCGTGTCTCTCATCCGTTGCCACACACGTGCAAACTCTCGCCCCTCTTTTCACCGATCTCACAATCGCACACTCCTCCCCTATCTATCTAGTAGGCCTCTCGCACCACCTCCTAGCTCCATTCTCTCTATCTATCCGTCTAGCTTGGCCTTATTTGCCTCTAACAAATGGATGTACACCGACCGATCTCCCGCTACACATATAGCTAGCTAGGTCGTTATAACTCGTTTTCCCCACGCGCCGATTGATCTACCTCATTAGTTATGTCTCTCCCTTCCCTCCGACACACATCAATTAATCTACCAATCTATTTAGGTCTTCTTACCAAACACATGGTCCCCTTCATCATCCATGCATGCCTCCCGACACATCTATCATGCACATGCACACACAGAAACACATTCCCACTCTTATTGATAATATTACAGTTCTACCCTCAGTTTGTCTACTAGGCCTCTCCCACCATCTTCAAGAAGCAACTACATCACCCATCCAACACTCTATCCCTCTCTCTCTCTCTCCCCTCTCTCTCTCTCTCTGTCCCAACCTATTTCCCGTCCTTCACTTATGTATGGATGTCGACCGATCTCCCTCAAGACATAGCTGGATCTCTCCTTCTCAACACATATACGAGTCAATCTACCTCTCTAGTTAGGTCTCTGCCTCCCCCTCCCCCCCCCACACACATCGATACATCGAGCGCTCTAGTCATGTCTCCCTGCCACACACAAACTTGCCCTGTGCCCTCTGACATTCTGGTAGGTCAGTCGCCCTATATCTTTGACTTGCACACACACAATTTTGATGGCTCTCTTCATCGATCTCGCACCCACCCACTTGATCCTCTCTTCGACTCTATCGATATCTATGACCCCTCCCTCTCTTTTCGTGGATCGTCCCCTCTATATATGATATAGATAGGCCTCTATTTCACACACATTACATGTGTCAGATTTTTGTTTGAGATATCATCGACACATATTCCCACAAATACATTCACGAAATCACACACCCCAACAAAAAGCACTCACGAACGCACACGCCATTTGTCTAGGTTTGTATCTCTCTCACACACACCCATGTAGGTGGGGACGTGGACGAAGAGAAGAGGTGCACACACGGCGCACGTACTCCCGTCTCTTTCCCAACCACACCCGCGCGGGTACACAATGGAGTTCATTTATGTATGAAAAGGCAGCCCACGTGGTAATTTGACATGTGTACTAGTTGTCCAATTGATGGAGGATCGTGTACCACGGGTGAACAAATAAATTGCAACTTGGCGCGTTATGTTAAAAAGAGGCAAACCATGTGGGGCCTACCTTAGAGGCAAGGTTCTATAAACTAGAGATTCTCTATACGTATTACTTTTGATGTGTCCCGTCAACTCGCAGAACGAGGAGAAGCTTGCTTAGTATGCCATCTTCCCTGCCCACGGGTGTGGTGGCTCGAAGAGTCGCAGGACAAGGAGAAGCTTCCTTACTACGCCTTACACCCGCTCCCTCGCCCACGCGCGCGGTGGCTCGCATGACGAGGAGAAAATTTTACTACTCCCTCCGTTACTCCTCATCCCTACCTTGGTTAGAGATATTATCATATTGTTTGAAATATATGTCTTTTAGTAGATTTCAACATGAAGTACTAGTACATACTCCAAACACTGATGTATATAGACGTATTTTAGAGTGTAGATTCACTCATTTTGCTCCGTATGTAGTCCATATTGAAACAGACGTACTAGTACGCACTCTCCCTCGCACCTCGGCCCTCGACCCTCGCTCGACCCTCGCCCACGTGGTGGACGTGCAGCAATTCATTTGGTCTCAGATAGCCAGAACAATATATACCGCAATACCATTATTGCTCGACTTCCCGAAGAGGCGAAGAGCCAAGCGCAAGGTTAATATTTTTGAGATGCCAAGCGCAAGGTTTATAGGAGAATGAGTATTAGTAGTACTAGTATTATGTACCAGTGGTACGTACTGTATGAGGAAGAAGGCAACAAGATGTATGTTTCGCGTGACAGTCTCTTCTTACATGACGTGCTAGACCTAGTGGACCTCATTGTTGCAATCGGAGTACTATCATAGATGGCATGATTCAGAGTGGTGGGCAGCGGGAATAATTCGGAGTTGCTTAGTCTTTAACCCCATGAAGAAGTCCCATCGAAAGGAATAGCCATCCTCTACACGTGCTCCTATGTAAAATGAGTAAATGAGACAAAAACAGAAAGAGACAAAGTAAAAAATATCACCAACCTTAGATCCAGCCCTATTGTATCAGTGAATGATATTTCTACGTCGTGATTGACATGGCTATATTATTAACCATGTTACGGAGGTATAAGTGAATTTTTATTTATTTGCGGAGGTAGCAGCGGATGGATATTCAACGAGGAGTGAAATGATGGTTGCTTCCTCGATCAAACATAGAGAAAGGTGGGCCTCGTGATTTGACGGCTTATTAGTCATTATTAACGCCTATACTCTTTGCCCATATAATAACCACGTGGTAGAGTAGTGGGCTATACTTTTAATAACCATGCTCGAAGAGAAGAGGTGCACTCACCCACCCACGTAGTACTAGTAGCACTCTTTGCATCTTTTGCATCTTCCCCAATCACACACGTGACATGGTGGAGCTCATTTCTATACGATGATGCTGCCCATGTGATAATTTGACATGTCTAGTAGTAGTTACCCACTTATAAATAATGGAGGGTCGGGAACCATGCATGAACGGCGCCGCGTCATTTGTAAATAAAGTTTTTTTCTTTAGTGGCACGTCCGCAATATAAATAGTTTCATATGGTGAGAAAAAGAAACCGCTCCACTATATACATAGCCAGGACGAGCCTACACGGTTGCTTACTGGGGTTGCTCTCTTCACACTCTCTCGCACAAAACAACTATGGCCACATCTCTAACATCTGGGCGGATCACGTCCACCGGGGGAAGGGGAGGATGCTTTGTGTAGATGCGATCGTGTTGCCGACGGCGAAAACCCACTATCGACACGTCCCGATCAGGAGTCTCCGCCGTTCTCTTTCACAAAGCCGGTGTGCCTTCATCCCTTGCTCACTGTCGCGGCGTGGGCAGTTGCTGCCTCCCGTCGCCCTCCTCTAGGTTGAGCTACGTCCCGACATCCCTCAGGTACAACTTCCTTTACAGCCGGCTTGCACCACTGCCCCAGCTACCCACATCGCTCCATGTGGATATTTCTCTACTTCTTTGCCCCACACGTACCTCTACTGGCTTCTACTGTATTTGTGATGAGATTATGTTTCATAAACTAGTCCCAGTAATCTTATTCTAATCACACTCTTCAATTTCTTTGCCACAGGGATGCTCATCTCGATTTTAGCGAAACTGCATAAAATGATCCGATGGTCAAAGGGTTGCAAACTTCATTGCTTCGGAAGGTTCAACATCGCCATCAAATTAAAGCCTGGTTAGGGTTTAGGGTTCAAGGGCTAGGGACTACATGGATCTTTTTTTCATTAGTTGTCTCTATTCCAAAATAAGTGTCAACTTTAGTAGTAGTACAACTTTGTACTGAAGTTTGCATAAAGTTGAGACACTTATTTTGGAACGGAGGGAGTACATATTTGCTATGTTCTGTCAATCATTGAGATGCAATAGCATGCATGTTAGTCTCCTTTGTATTTGATGAAATGTTGCAACGGGGCAACCTTGGACGCAAGATACATGAAACAGAAGCTGGAAGCTTCATAGCATTGTACAAATTTATCTCGCTGAGAAATTACAGTACGTACTATGCTACTCCTATGTAAAGAGTTAGGTGTCGCACGGTGTCCAGAAAATATGGTGATAGTGTGAGGTGGGCCATGTAATCATTGAGCTTGCGTGTTTTCACTATTTTCGCACTCCTCACTGTAAGAATGGAGAAAATTGTAATCTAGTACCACCTTTCGCTGAAACGCGGGACATCCAGCAGTTGTACCACCTCAGTAATAATGACCAATGAGCCGTGAAATCACATAGACCCAGCAGTAAGTTGGACGGATGAAGCAACCATCACTCTTGAATCCACTTCTCCCTCCAATGCAGGTTCCATTGAGAGGTCGCGTCCGCTCTACCCGGGCATGAATGCGGCACCGATTCTCTGGAGTGGCGCTGACCGTTTCGGGCGGGAAGCACGCGCGGTGACGGAGGGGCTTTGGGTGGGCTAGGCTGGTCAGGAGCGGGCATGGCAGTTGTCCTGGCCTAACGCCCGGAAACAAGGGGATGCACCGACTCTCGCAGCTAAATCATACACTACACACCATCTCTCTATAGGAGTAGGTCGATGTGTCGCTCTCTAACACACACACACACACACCATGAAAACACACACACACACACACACACAGGTTCATAGAATAGGAATATCGTGCGAGTGGGAAGCCACAGGAAGTGAGATAAATGGAGTACGTACAAGAAGAGAAGAGGTGACAAATATTCCATCAAACCTAGAATGAGCAGTAGTACTCTCTCTGTCTAGGTGTTAAGTCATCTTACGAAAATCAGATATTCCCAAAATGTTTAGGCATCGTCCATTAACTTCGCATCTCAATCCCCTCCTAGCCTCGTTGCCAGCGAGCGTTGTTACTTACTCTGCCTTGTTATCTCCCCCGGAAACCCAATGCATGTAGCGCAACTACGCGTTCATCAGTCAAGGGATCAAAGTCGGCTTGCATGCGAGTTAATACGTGGCCCTGCATGGTAGCTAAAACGGCATTTCTTAATTGTTGTGATTGATTGTTGCGTTTAGAGACAAAAACTAGGGCTTTGATTGAAGGAAGGACCGGTCAAGTTTAACCTTCTCCTCCAATCTGCTTGCACCTTGGTCCCGCAGCACCTTCTAACGTGACTTACACCTAGACGGAGGGAGTAGTACAAGATACGGTGGCACACTGACTTAGGTCGAATACAAGTGCCCAAAATTATTGGAAGACAGCAAAGTGTACAAACTAAATAATTAAAATTGAATTTCTTGTTTTTTTTTGAAACGGAGGCAAAAGATTTACCTCATCCACTAAATAAGAGGAGAATAGAGTTTCACGGTTTGCAAGTGACCCTACAAATAAACGGCATGGCAATTACTCTCAATACGCCCTAGTTTCTTAGCACATATGGTGGCACATTAACTTAGGCTGAATACAAGTTCCCAAAATATTTAAAATTGGAGGATGGTGCAGCCCACCTTTCCAATATTTTGACCGTGTGTGGTTCAGTTGTTTTTCACTTCGAAGGGTCGTGTACCACATGTGAACGTTAATAAGCACGACCGGGAGACGTGCAACATTAATTACGAGTTGACTCCTACGAGCGTTAAATTTTCTTCACGTATTAGCGTAGTATTTTTTCACTACTTTAAATAAAGAGTTCCGTTTTGTGCACAATTTAAAACGATTTTTATGGAGAGAAAAAGAAAACCACTCCATCTATATACACTGCAGCCTCGGCGCTTGTTTTCTAGGGTTTGCTCTCTTCACCCACTCTCTCCACTATATATACACACGCTGGAGCCTCAGCGCTTGTATTTGCTCTCTTCACACTCTCTCACCCTCTCCAAATCTAAACAAGACTTCGTTGGTCTCTCTCTCCCTCTCTCTCTCTTTCTCTCTCTCTCCCCCACTGCTGGTAAAAGAGCCGGCAGGATCCGGCCGCCGGGAAGGGAAGGAGGCTTAACGTTGTCGTCGTCGGCTAGGGAGGGAATCCACTAATGGCGTATCTGTTCTCTTTCCCAGCGGCGGCGCGGGAGGGTGATGTCTACTACGCAGCTTTATTCTTGTAGACTCGTGTTAGGCCTCCAAGCGCAGAGTTTTGTAGGACAGTAGCAATTTTCCCTCAAGTGGATGACCTAAGGTTTATCAATCCGTGGGAGGTGTAGGATGAAGATGGTCTCTCTCAAACAACGCTGCAACCAAATACAAGAAATCTCTTGTGTCCCCAACACACCCAATACAATAGCAAATTGTATAGGTGCACTAGTTCGACGAAGAGATGGTGATAAAAGTGTAATATTGATGGTAGAAATATATTTTTATAATCTGAAATAAATAAAAATAGCAAGGTAGCAAATAGTAAACGGGCACAAAAACGGTATTGCAATGCTTGAAAATGAGGCCTAGGGTCCGTACTTTCGCTAATGCAATCTCTCAACAATGCTAATATAATTGGCTCATATAACCATCCCTCAATGTGCAACGAAGAACCACTCCAAAGTTCCTATCTAGCGGAGAAGATAAGAAGAAATCATTTATAGGGTACGAAACCACCTCGAAGCTATTCTTTCCAATCGACCTATCCAAGATTTCATACTAAAATAACAACAAATAATTTCAGATTCATAATACTCAATCCAACACAAAGAACCTCAAAGAGTGACCCAAGATTTCTACCAGAGAAACAAAGACAAGAACATGTATCAACCCCTATGCATAGATTACCCCAATGTCACCTCGGGAATCCGTGAGTTGAGTGCCAAAACATATATCAAGTGAATCAATATGATACCCCATTGTCACATTGTAGCGACCCGACCCGAATAGATCAAGTCTCTGTGCTTAAGTGTCATCCCTGGATCGGTATGCTGACACACACAGTACTCGAGGATTTATAACAGAGGTAAATCACATGTAAAAGTAACGCAAATACTATTACCTCAATCCAAATAGCGGAAGTAACAAGGTTGTGGATTCCCGTCAACACCAACGGCAAAGTTGAGTGTAGAAATCGTAACCCTAACGTATCACTTACTTGTCGTAAGAAATCTTGCAACATGAGACGTTGCAGCCACAAAGGGTCAGTACATTGAATGTACTGGCAAATTCACACCATAGAGAAATGATGAACAATGGCTATCACTACATGCATATATGGCTGGTGGAAAAGCTCTATGGTTATAAGGTTTTTGCGAAAAGCCAATTTTTCCCTACTGCAAAGGAATATAATTTATTTAACTATCATGGTGGTTGTTAAACATTGAGAGTGTAGACACCCTCTCAATCCCAATTAAAAGTAATCATTAACAACCCAACAAATTATTTTAATAACGTGATGAGATCAATATGATAATCCAAGAACCAGATACTCAAGATGTCCATAACTGGGGACATGGCTAATCATGATTAGTTTATACACTCTGTAGAGGTTTGCGCACTTTTCCCCACAAGACTCGATCGCCCCGTTGGATTTCTCGCACTACATGGTGTTTGAGAAACGGATGACCGAGACATAGTCTTTCAGAAGCGTTTGCACCTTACGATGGGTAGACTGTACCACCTACTACCCCTACATTTGCTAGTCTACCACTATAAGAGTTCACACGAGTTAATCAACTATGTTAGAGCCCATAATAGCTTGTGGCTGCACACGGAAGTTTCTAGTATGAATAATCTCATGATCCCTTTGAGCCTAGGTGGAGGTCCATAAAAAACAGGCAATCGCTGGAATACCCAGGTGGCTAAACAGGCAATCGCTGGAGTACCCAGGTGCCTCAATCCACCCAGATGTGTGTTAAAATTGCCACCTTAAGTAAATCATTAATTAACAATCTCACATCTGTCATGAATACTCTCAAACCCAATCCACGTCTACGAGCATAGCATAGTAGTATAAACATAACGTAATAGTAACTCCCAAGGTTTGAATGCAGGGCAATAGGTTCCTACCTCATCAACTACTTCCCAATACCCACATGTTATCAATCCTACTCATGCAATGTTTGAGGTTGAAACTAATGCATAAAAACTAGATGATAAAGGGGTATGATCAAAGTGTGAACTTGCCTGCAATGTTGATGAAGATGATTCGCACTCATAACTCTTAATAGTTCTACTCGTCACACTCCGGTCAATCTATCGTAAGCAAGCAATAGTAACCACACATAAGCAATCACTCAAAAGGTCGGAGAGAAAGAAGAAAACAATTCGGAAAGCTTCAAAACCCAGCAAATAACTCTTGCAACATAGAACAATTTCTAACAGTACCCAAATTATGTGAATTTGGCCTTATCAGAAAGTTTAGGTCAAGAGCTTTAATTTGCAAAAAGAATCAACTAAATCGGAGTTATAAAACTCAAGTTATGATCAAAAGAAGTTTGAATATAAATCTGAACAAAATTTGAAATTGAAAATTTCAAAAAGTTGATGTGACAGGTTCACTGGATAGGTAAAAACAAGACGAACCTATAGGCGTTGGTTTCATCTAATTTGGATGAACGAGTAAAAAGTTATGGCTATTTAAAAAATCAAGGCCAAGCTGTTTTACGGAAGAAAAATAGCTACGGCTAGGGTCTAATGTATAAATACGTAGACTAATTGATAATCTAATTATTTTATCGTATTAGTCTAGAAATAATAAACTATGGAAGTATAAAGAAAGATACCTTTATAAGACGGAGAACAAATGACTTTAAAGAGAAGAGACAATTTCCAGAAGTTGCGCCGGAAAGGAGAAATATATTTTTCTTAAATGAATCTAGTCAAACCAAAATATTAATTTAACCCGAATCGGATGATTTTTGGAGGCTCTATGGGTCTATATTTATTGATGGAAAAGAGGTTTAGGGGTCCAAGGCTAGGCAATGTGGGACTAAATATAAGACCAAAATAAACGAAACAGAGGAAAAGAGCTAAGCGCCTCGCACGGCCTAAAACCCATCGGCCGGCCGCGCGCGTACGTGCTGCATTTCCTTTGCCAAAGGAAAATAAAATCTGAAAAGGAAAAGGCTGGCTGGGCCTGGCCTATTTAAGAGAGAGAAAAAACAATGGTGCACCAGAAGCTACTATACTGCGCATGTAGGCGATAAATAAATATGGGCCACACGTACAGTTTTTTTAAATAGAAAGAGAAGGAAAACCGAATAACAAAATAAAAAAATTATATCGGCATATTATATATCAAAATCTTCAGAAAAAGATTTTCTACGACATGAACATTTTTCTAGCACTAAATAAAATAGACACAAATTCTAATAATTCCAACAGTGCCCCTGCTCTAATAAGATCCAACAAAATCATTTTAAAAATACCAAAATGAAATCAAATTTATTTCTCTCTAATTTTATATTGTAGGGAATCATCTTACCCTATTTTTCATGTATTTTATTTTTGGAGAAAAATGATTTGAATAAAATCCAAATAACTCCAAATTGAAAAATAAATCCAAAAAGACTTTGAATTTGATCCTTCGAAACTCCCAACTCATATTTCATATAATTTGAAGAAGTCATTTTATCTCCTCTCGTGAAAATCATTGTGTTGCATAAAGTTTCCAAATGAAATTCAAATATTTTCAACACCCCTTGTCATTTAAATAAATGGAAGAAGTCATGTCATCTTCTCTCTAGGGTTTCGTGGTGAAAAGAATTTGAATTCACGGAGATCACGAATGCAAAATGAAAGTTTGGGAAGGTCCTTTTATTCCCTCTCATTTAACTTTCAAAAAGGTTTCGAATTTCACTCAATTTCACACAATCAATCAAATCTATCTATTTATTATAACATTCCAAAATTTAGAATTTTGGGATGTTACACACATCGAGTATTCATATGCAAGACATACATAAAGTGTTCTCAAATCCATAAAAGTACTCAACCCGATAAAATGAAATCTCAAAGGGAAAACTCAATTCATCACAACAAGATAGAGAGGGGAAACACCATATGATCCGGCTATATTAACAAAGCCCGTGATACATCAAGATCATGACATCTCAAGAACATGAGAGAGAGATTAAACACATAACTACTAGTACAAACCCTCATCCCTGAGGGCGGACTACTCCCTCTTCATCATGGTGGCCGCCAGGATGATGAAGATGGCCACCGGTGATGATTTCCCCCTCTGGCAGGGTGCCGGAACGAGGTCTAGATTGGTTTCTCGTGGCTACAGAGCCTTGCGGCGGTGGAACTTCTGATCTAGGGTTAAGCCTGAGAGTTTTGGAATATTTGGTGATTTATAGGGCAAAGAGGGGTGCGGGAGGCCACGGAGGTGGGCACAACCCACCTGTGCACGCATGGGCCCCCAGGCGCGCCCTGGTGGGTTCTGCCCCCCTCGGGGCACCCCCAGGTGCCGCTCTGGCCAACTGGATGTCTTCTGGTCCATAAAAATCCACAAAAAGTTTCACGGGTTTGGACTCCGTTTGATATTGATTTCTTGCGATGTAAAAAAACAAGCAAAAAACAGCAACTGGCACTGGGCACTGGGTCAATAAGTTAGCCCAAAAATGATATAAAGTTGCTATAAAATGATTGTAAATCATCCAAGAATAATAATAAAACAACATGAATACTTCATAAATTATAGATACGTTGGAGACGTATCAACATCCCCAAGCTCCTACTCGTCCTCGAGTAGGTAAATGATAAAAGAAATAATTTATGAAGTGTGGGTGCTAGCAAAGTGCACAAGTTTGACCAATGACAATTTCAATCACTTTTCCTAGCATCGTAACAACAATTATTTCCTATAAAACTTCTCATGTTAAAGTAGCAACCAATTCACATGTTAAGGTTCAAACAACGGATTCTCTTGAAACTCAACAACCTATGTCCTCAGTCACCAAGCAATTGTAATTCAACTTATTCAACAGAGTTTAAGTAAGAGCTCCATGTCGGTGTCAAAACCGGCGGATCTTGGGTAGGGGGTCCTGAACTGTGCATCTAAGGCGGATGGTAACAGGAGGCGGGGGACACGATGTTTACCCAGGTTCAGGCCCTCTCGATGGAGGTAATACCCTACTTCCTGCTTGATTGATCTTGATGATATGAGTATTACAAGAGTTGATCTACCACGAGATCGTAGAGGCTAAACCCTAGAAGCTAGCCTATGGTATGATTGTTGTTGTCCTACGGACTAAACCCTCCGGTTTATATAGACACCGGAGGGGGCTAGGGTTACATATAGTCGGTTACAAGGGAAGAGATCTACATATTTGTATTGCCAAGCTTGCCTTCCACGCCAAGGAGAGTCCCATCCGGACATGGGATGAAGTCTTCAATCTTGTATCTTCATAGTGCAATAGTCTGGCCAAATGATATAGTCCGGCTGTCCGGAGACCCCCTAATCCAGGACTCCCTCGGTAGCCACTGAACCAGGCTTCAATGATGATGAGTCCGGCGCGCAGATTTATCTTCGGCATTGCAAGGCGGGTTCTTCCTCTGAATACTCCATAGAAGATTTTGAACACAAGGATAGTGTCCGGCTCTGCAAAACAAGTTCCACATACCACTGCAGAGAGAATAATATTTCCACAAATCTAATCTGCTGACACGTTTAGCAACATGACATCACGTCATGGCCCGGTCATTATTCGAACCATTTTTCTCAACCAGCACTGCACATGTTGCGAGGCTGTTTTCTTGACACGTCTTGTCGAAGCAGAGATCGTGTCCCCCTTATTACGGGATTCTCATCAATACGGACGTGGGTAACCCAATCGTGCCCGTTGGTATGACTCCTCGATTTTAGGCAAGTCCCAAACGGCCACGAGGAGGACGCTTGATATTCACCCTCTTTATAAAGAGGCCAAGGCATGTCCTTTTTTCCTTCTCGTACTCAATCGAATCCTCCCCCTGCCTCGAGTTCCAACACCCAAGGCTCAGGCCAGGCGCTTCGGACCTTTAACCATGTTCGGATCCAACCTTCAAGGTCGGTGGATGCCTTCCTGTGTCACAGAGGAAGACATCAATAAGCTAAGAGAGGCCAGGTATTTGACCGGCGAAATCTGGCACACGCTGCCTGCTTGAGGGCAGGTCATTCCCACTCCCGAACCCGGCGAGAGCGTTGTATTCATCTCTCACTTCCTCCGAGGGCTAGGCCTTGCTCTGGATCCCTTTGTTAGGGGCCTCATGTTTTATTATGGGCTGGATTTCCATGACCTGGCCCCGATTCCCTCCTTCACATCTCGTCGTTCATCGTGGTATGTGAGGCCTTCCTCCGCATTACCCCACACTTCGGCCTGTGGCTCAAGACTTTCAATGTGAAGCCGAAGATGATCGAGGGGCGACACGCAGAGTGCAGAGGTGCCGTAATAAGCAAAAGCGCTGATGTTCCATGGCCTGAGGGTTCCTTCCCGGAGGTGTCCAGTTTAAGGCAACGGGAGTGGTTTTATATCACAGCTCCCCGAAGTACCAAGTGGTTAGCCGCCCTGCCTTTCGCTCGGGCCCCCCACCACAACTGACGTCATGGATCAACAAGGGGCTGGACTAGGGGCCAATAAAGGATGTGCCGATATTGCAGAGTCGCATCCAAGATCTCCTCGAGAGAGATGTCAGCCTGGTCACGGTAATGCAAGTCATGCTAGTTCGTCGAGTCCCGCCTTGCAAACGTCGACCCCTCCATATGTGGGAATTCAACCCGAAAGGACCGTGAACTATTCAGCACTTCCTCGGCATATGACACTCGAAGAGATGTACAAATTGTTCTTTGGACCACAAATAAAGTGTCCGGACACCACCGAGGATGCGGGTCTGAGCTGTAATCGCCCAGATACCCAAGTAAGTAATCCCGTGGCCGAACACGCTGTTTTTTTATCACAACATCATTCTGAAAAGTCGCTCTTTGACTAGGACTGGGTAACAAAGGCGAAGATGATCAGGTGTTCGGCCCCCCTTCCCGAAGGCTCAGCAAATCAGGTACTAGCCAGAATGCTCGAGCCGGCGCCTTATCAGGCACCCTCAGGGGAAGATAAAGGGGGAAAGGAGGCTGAAAGCAGGCCTCACTCATTATTCATCCAAACCGGGGGAATTAGCGCCTCCGTGAGGGAGGATAACCAGGGAGAAGAATATGAAATTCTCTCTCCCCAAGGAAGGAAGAGGACCACCTCTAAAGACCCGGAAACAAAGGTTTCCAAACGGGGGAAGAAATCTTCGCCAGAGGGTCCTGCCTCGGAGGGTACTCTTGCCGCACAGTGCCCGCAAGGGGATCAGCCCTCTACCGAGCCGTAAGTAAACAAAAAGTACTTAATAGTAAAAATATCCTACATTACTTCTGAAGAGAATAACCGAAGCATATATCTTGTAGTTTGGATCGTAGCCCTTCTCGACAGAGTTCGTCTTCGGGGGATCTTCTTACGGAGATGATGGAGAGCGAAACACCTCCCCCTGCCACCCCGCCTTATGAGGCGGGTGACCCTAAAGTGTCGTCACGGATGGTTTCTCCTGATCCGCCAAGGCCAGAGGGTAATCCTTCGGCCACCCAAAGTCCTCAGTATTCGGCTCCTGAAGAGAGGAACAAAAAGAGTCCGGAACCGTCCGGTGTGCGATCGGGCGCACTGAAGGATCTTCTGGAGCAAGTGACCATCTCAGTAGTGCATCGTACGCTAATGGGTACGGTGATTGAGAGGATTTCATCCGCCGAAAGCGGGTTGCATGAAGCTTTTATGAGTCTGCTGAAAGGCTTTGAGGTACGTGAAATAGTGTATGTTTTGATAGTATCGCACACGTTAGGTGTGCCCTATGCAGATAGTAGCCCCTAAGACTCTGGTTGCCGTCGAGAACGGCGGCAAATATAGGATCATAGTCCCAGGTAATAATCATGCCGCCTTCATGTGCAGGTGGCTGAAGGTCCGATGGCTAACCGAACTGATGAGTTTGCCGAGCTGAAGCGGCAATTTGATGCGGCAGATGCCGACATCGTGCTTGTCAACAAGCAGCTCGACGAGGCACAGGGTATGTGATTTCTCCGGTGATCAACACATAGTAAGAGGAGCATGATGCAAGTATCTTTAATATGTTGTGACTGCAGGTGGAGCTGCCGCCATGGAGACCTTCGGGCGGAACTTGCCCGAGCCAAGGAACAAGCCAGGAATAGTGATGCGTCCACTCTAAAGGCGGTCGAAGAGTTGAAGGCCAAACAGGCTGCGCATTGCAAAAGCAAGGAAAAAATAGCCAAGATGGCCGTTGAGTTGAAAGATGCCGCCGACCGTTACCAGCTTCTTGAAAAATAAAGCTGAGCGAAGGCGACGGACTTGGAGAAGGCCATGGTAGCAGCCAAGGAAGCCCGCTCCAAAATCAGAGCGGCGAAGGAGGAGCTGCGTCAAGATGGAGCTATTGTGGCTGGGAAGCCCTTTTTGTTGCGGACGAAGTTCAGGGATCCGAAGTATGCCCCTCTTGATCAACTATGGAGTTCTGCAGACGCATACGTGGATTTGGCAGCAAGTGCTGCTGATGCGGCCGAGTACTTCAAGGATCAAAAACATCGTGAAGTGGAAAAGCTGTTCTGGTCACAGTTCAATGTTCTAGTGCGTCCGCTGCTGTTGAATGAGCGAATGGCCGAGTGGGCCAAGCTCCATAGGTTGTCCGGGCTTGCCATGAGGTCTATTGTGGATCATCTATTGCCGGAAAGGCCAAGGCCGAATAGTTATTTTAGTTTAGTGCAGCAATTCCTTGGTGCTGTGCCGCACATCGACGCTATGAAGAGGTCGGCGTGCATAGAGGGTGCGCGGATGGCACTTGCCCGTGTCAAGACATACTGGACAAAGATGGAGGCCACCACTATTGCAACCCAGAGTTTGGCCGTGGGCCGAGTATCTACCGAGCACTACTTTGAAGAAGTCCTTGAAGGCGCTAGTTCAATAGAGGCTCAGTGCTCGAAGAATGTTATGTTCTAGTGACATGTATTCCCATTGTAAAAAACAATGTTTTATTGAATTGTCAAGCCTGTGTTTATACTTTTGCCTGAAAGTATTATGATGCCTCCTGTGCGGCCGTTCATATATATATGTGTATAACCTGAAAGTTTGTAGTCGTCGGCTTCAGCCCGCACGCATATAATGCGGGGGTGTTTGCAAAAAACGCGTATTCACACTTGATCCAACGTCTTGGTCCATTAAGGAGGTGGTAGCGCAGCGAACGAGGCAATCAGACTATATTGCTTTAACACTTTCACTTAGCCATAGGAGTTTGACGGGGGGACTACTATATAGCCCCTGGTACCTCCGCACTTGTTCGAATACGGTGTGCGTACCTACATGACCGGGAAACGACCCTTTGTTAATGCGGAGGAATCCTGAAGATTCCGCTAAGTCATCGAGTGTTTGACCAGTCTCGCGCTCTATCATGACAGTCAGTTTTCTGCTTTCTCTACTGAGGTGTTCATCCGGATGAACCAGGGCACAATCGCAGTAGTTCTCCCGGTGCCGCCTTAGCCGATAGAGCGGAACGTAAGGTAGCAAAACATGGGAGCCAGGCAAACCCAACATTTGACCAAATACATGATTCGGAGCTGATGCATATAAGGCCAAACTCGCGACGCCGAATACTCCCTAAGGTATTCGGTCTTTATAACATATGTCGGGCTGAACAATGCCCTTAATAATAAACCCCGAGTGTCCAGGTACGTGCAATATTCTGACGTGGCGAAATGCCAATAACGTCAGCATCCTTCTCGGTTGTACTGAGTATTCGGGGGATGTGAGCAACAAGAGACAGTAAAAAAGGTTTACGCAGGGTCTTAATCTAAAAAGAAACCTTTGAGTGGGTCCCTACTGCATGTCTGCGCCTGTGTCTCTGTTGTGCCGTGTCCTGGACGGGTGTAGCACGATTGTCATATGTAAAAGAGAAGAACTTAGGTGAAAGTTGTCGTGCCAAAAAATTGGTTATTCTCGATAAACCAATGAAAATTCAAGATAAGTCAAGTTGAGCCGAACTAGCACTGATTACACGCGGGAAGCCCCTGGTACCATCTATGAGTGTTTAACCATCAAACCAATCTCAGGTATATCTACTGATGCGCCGGACTCGTCTAACCGTGTCCGCGGTCTTGACGACCTGTCATTTATTCTGGTTGGTGAGGCCATCTAGTGCTCGGCTGTTAAAGCCTCCGCACGTTCTTCCGCGCGTAGAGAACGCTCAATATTTCGACTAACTGTGATGGTGCCACGTGGACCAGGCATCTTAAGCTTAAGAGAAGCGTAATGTGGTACCGCATTAAAACAAGCAAAAGCTGTTCTTCCGAGTAGTGCTTGATAGCCGCTTCGGAATGGAGCAATGTCGAAGTCTAGCTTCTCACTTCGGTAGTTGTGGGTGAACCGAATACAACCTCTAGTATTAGAGAGCCCGTGGAGCGGGCCTCTGGGCCTGGTATTACTCCCTTGAAGGTAGTATTACTGTGGCTTATTTTTGTTGGGTCTATCTCCATTTTGCGGACTGTTTCCGGATATATCAGATTTAGACCACTGCCGCCGTCCATAAGGACTCGTGTGAGATGGTATCGGTTTATTATTGGGTCTGACACCAAGGCAACCAATCCTTCATGCCGGATGCTTGTCGGGTGATCCCTGTGATCAAAAGTGATCGGGCAGGCCAACCAGGGGTTGAACTTAGGGGTGACGGGCTCTATGGCGCGTTTGTCTCGGAGTGCGTGTTTGCTTCTCCTCTGCGTCACGTGGATCATGTTTACTGTTTTAACCTCTGGTGGGAATTTTTCCTGTCCTCCAGTGCTTTGCTAGCGAGGTTCGTCCTCGTCTTCGCTTGGTGTTTCCCTCCCCTTGTGTTCGGCGTTGAGCTTACCGGCCTGCTTGAAGACCCAACATTCTCTGTGGGTGTGATTTGCAGGTTTATCGGGGGTGCCATGAATCTGACATAATTTTTCTAGAATCTTATTTAGGCTGGACGGTCCATCTCTGCTGCCTTTGAAAGACTTTTTCTACTGACCTGGTCGAGAGCCCCTGAATCCGTCGTTTACCGCCATATTATCAGGGATGTCTTCTTTATTTCAACGCTTGCTTTTACTGCGTCGTGGTTTTCCATTGCCATCCCTGACTCGGATGTGATTGGGTCGCTGGTGCTACTGCGGCCTAACCAGCTATCTTCGCCCGCGCAAAAGCGGGTCATGAGGCTTGTCAGGGCTGCCATTGTTCTCGATTTTTCTTGGCCGAGGTGTCTGGCGAGCCATTCGTCTCAGACACTGTGCTTGAAAGTTGCTAAGGCTTCGGCGTCCGAACAGTCGACGATTTGGTTCTTCTTAGTGAGAAACTTGTTCCAAAGTTTTCAGGCTGACTCTCCGGGCTGTTGAATTATATGACTTAAATCGTTTGCATCCGGAGGTCGGACATAGGTCCCTTGAAAATTAGCCCAAAAAGCATCCTCGAGCTCCTCCCAACTTCCAATTGAGTTTTTGGGGAAGCTTTTCAGCCAGTGCCGAGCTGGTCCTTTTAGTTTGAGGGGCAAGTACTTGATGGCATGGAAATCGTCTCCGCGAGCCATATGGATATGGAGGATAAAGTCCTCAATCCAGACCCCCAGGGTCTGTGGTTCCGTACGCCTCTATGTTCACTAGTTTGAATCCCTCTGGAAATTCGTGGTCCAGCACCTCATCGGTGAAACATAGGGGGTGTGCGGCACCCCTGTATTTGGATGTATCATGGCGTTCGGACGGTCATAGTATTCGGTTTTGATTTTGTGCCGGAGCGCGCTTCCTAGATCCATAGATGGATCTGGTCATACTAGATTTTTGGCGCAAGTCCTCACGTAGATCGTGTGTTGACTTATGTGCGACCTTGTTAGCCGCTCTATCTGAAGGAAATATGCCCTAGAGGCAATAATAAAGTTATTTTTTTATTTCCTTATATCATGATAAATGTTTATCATTCATGCTAGAATTGTATTAACCGGAAACATGATACATGTGTGAATACATAGACAAACAGAGTGTCACTAGTATGCCTCTACTTGACTAGCTCGTTGACCAAAGATGGTTATGTTTCCTAGCCATAGACAAAGAGTTGTCATTTGATTAACAGGATCACATCATTAGGAGAATGATGTGATTGACTTGACCCATTCCGTTAGCATAGCACTTGATCGTTTAGTTTATTGCTATTGCTTTCTTCATGACTTATACATGTTCCTATGACTATGAGATTATGCAACTCCCATTTACCGGAGGAACACTTTGTGTCCTACCAAACGTCACAACGTAACTGGGTGATTATAAAGGTGCTCTACAGGTGTCTCCAAAGGTACTTGTTGGGTTGGTGTATTTCGAGATTAGGATTTGTCACTCCGATTGTCGGAGAGGTATCTCTGGGCCCTCTCGGTAATGCACATCACTTGAGCCTTGCAAGCATTGCAACTAATGAGTTAGTTGCGGGATGATGTATTACGGAACAAGTAAAGAGACTTACCTGTAACGAGATTGAACTAGGTATTGAGATACCGACGATCGAATCTCGGGTAAGTAACATACCGATGACAAAGGGAACAACGTATGTAGTTATGCGGTCTGACCGATCAAGATCTTCGTAGAATATGTGGGAGCCAATATGAGCATCTAGGTTCCGCTATTGGTTATTGACCGGAGACGTGTCTCGGTCATGTCTACATAGTTCTCGAACCCGTAGGGTCCGCACACTTAAAGTTCGATGACGGTTATATTATGAGTTTATGTGTTTTGATGTACCGAAGGAGTTCGGAGTGCCGGATGAGATCGGTGACATGACGAGGAGTCTCGAAATGGTCAAGACGTAAAGATCGATATATTAGACGACTATATTCGGACATCGGAAAGGTTCCGATTGATTCGGGTATTTTCGGGAGTACCGGGGAGTTACGGGAATTCGTATTGGGCCTTAATGGGCCATATGGGAAAGGAGAGAAAGGCCTCAAAGGGTGGCCGCACCCCTCCTCATGGGCTGGTCCGAATTGGACTAGGGATGGGGGCGCCCCCTTCCTTCCTTCTCCTTTTCCCTTCCCTTTCCTTCTCTCCTACTCCTACTACTTGGAAGGGATCCTAGTTCTACTAGGAAAGGGGGAATCCTACTCCCGGTGGGAGTAGGACTCCCCTAGGGCGCGCCATAGAGAGGGCCGACCCCTCTCCTCCTCCACTCCTTTATATACGTGGCCAGGGGCACCCCATAGACACAACAATTGATCTCTTAGCCGTGTGCGGTGCCCCCCTCCACCATAATCCACCTCGATCATATCGTAGCGGTGCTTAGGCGAAGCCCTGCGTCGGTAGAACATCATCATCGTCACCACGCCATCATGCTGACAAAACTCTCCCTCAACACTCGGCTGGATCGGAGTTCGAGGGACGTCATCGAGTTGAACGTGTGCAGAACTTGGAGGTGCCGTGCGTTAGGTACTTGATTGGTCGGATCATGAAGATGTACGACTACATCAACCGCGTTGTGCTAACGCTTCCGCTTTCGGTCTACGAGGGTACGTGGACACACTCTCCCATCTCGTTGCTATGCATCACCATGATCTTGCATGTGCGTAGGGAAATTTTTGAAATTACTACATTCCCCAACAGTGGTATGAGAGCTAGGTTTTATGCGTTGATGTAATATGCACGAGTAGAACACAAGTGAGTTGTGGGCGATATAAGTCATACTGCTTACCAGCATGTCACACTTTGGTTCGGCGGTATTGTTGGATGAAGCGGCCCGGACCGACATTACGCGTACGCTTACGCGAGACTGGTTCTACCGACGTGCTTTGCACACAGGTGGCTGGCGGGTGTCAGTTTCTCCAACTTTATTTGAACCGAGTGTGGCTACGCCCGGTCCTTGTAAAGGTTAAAACATCACCAACTTGACAAACTATTGTTGTGGTTTTGATGCGTAGGTAAGAACGGTTCTTGCTCGGCCCGTAGCAGCCACGTAAAACTTGCAACAACAAAGTAGAGGACGTCTAACTTGTTTTTGCAGGGCATGTTGTCATGTGATATGGTCAAGACGTGATGAGATATAAGTTTTTGTATGAGATGATCATGTTTTGTTGAAGTTATCGGCAATTGGCAAAAGCCTTGTGGTTATCTCTCTATTGCATAAGATGCAAGCACCAAATAATTGCTTTACTTTATCGCTATGCGATAGCAATAGTTGCAAGAGCAATTGTTGGCGAGAAAACCATGTGACGACACATTGATATAGATCAAGATGATGGAGATCATGCTGTCATGCCGATGACGATGGAGATCATTACGATGCTTTGGAGATGGAGATCAAAGGCACAAGATGATGATGGCCATATCATGTCACATATTATGATTGCATGTGATGTTTATCTTTTATACATCTTATTTTGCATAGTTCGGCAGTAGCTTTATAAGATAATCTCTCTCTTAATTATCAAGGTACAAGTGTTCTCCCTGAGTATGCATAGTTGCGAAAAGTTCTTCGTGCTGAGACACCATGTGATGATCGGGTGTGATAGGCTCTACGTTCAAATACAACGGGTGCAAAACATTTGCACACGCGAAATACTCAGGTTAAACTTGACGAGCCTAGCATATAACAGATATGGCCTCGGAACACGGAGACCGAAAGGTCGAGCGTGAATCATATAGTAGATATGATCAACATAGTGATGTTCACCATTGAAACTACTCCATCTCACGTGATGATCGGACATGGTTTAGTTGATTTGGATCATGTGATCACTTAGAGGATTAGAGGGATGTCTATCTAAGTGGGAGTTCTTAAGTAATATGATTAATTGAACTTAAATTTATCATGAACTTAGTCCTGGTAGTATTATCATATCTATGTTGTAGATCAATAGCTCGCGTTTAGCTCCCCTGTTTTATTTTTGATATGTTCCTAGAGAAAATTAAGTTGAAAGATGTTCGTAGCAATGATACGGATTGGATCCGTGATCTGAGGTTTATCCTCATTGCTGCACAGAAGAATTATGTCCTTGATGCACCGCTAGGTGACAGACCTATTGCAGGAGCAGATACAGACGTTATGAACATTTGGCTAGCTCTATATGATGACTACTTGATAGTTTAGTGCACCATGCTTAACAGCTTAGAATCGGGACTTCAAAGACGTTTTGAACGTCATGGACCATATGAGATGTTCCAGGAGTTGAAGTTAATATTTCGAGTAAAATACCCGAGTTGAGAGATATGAAGTCTCCAACAAGTTCTATAGCTAAAAGATGGAGGAGAATAGCTCAAGCAGTGAGCATGTGCTCAGATTGTCTGGGTACTACAATCGCTTGAATCAAGTGGGAGTTAATCTTCCAGATAAAATAGTGATTGACAGAATTCTCTAGTCTCCATCACCAAGTTAGTAGAACTTTGTGATGAACTATAATATGCAAGGGATGACGAAAGTAATTCCCAAGCTCTTCGTGATGCTGAAATCGACGAAGGTAGAAATCAAGAAAAACATCAAGTGTTGATGGTTAACAAGACCACTAGTTTCAAGAAAAGGGCAAAGGGAAAGAAAGGGAACTTCAAGAAGAACGGCAAGCAAGTTGTTGCTCTAGTGAAGAAGCCCAAGTCTGGACCTAATCCTGAGACTAAGTGCTTCCACTACAAAGGGACTGGTCACTAGAAGCGGAACTACCCCAAGTAATTGGCAGATAAGAAGGATGGCGAAGTGAACATAGGTATATTTGATATACATGTTATTGATGTGTACTTTACTAGTGTTTATAGCAACCCCTCAGTATTTCATACTAGTTCAGTTGCTAAGAATAGTAACTCGTAACAGGATTTGCAGAATGAACAGAGACTAGTTAAGGGTGAAGTGACGATGTGTATTGAAAATGGTTCCAAGATTGATATAATCATCATCGCACACTCCTTATACTTTCAGGATTAGTGTTGAACCTAAATAAGTGTTATTTGGTGTTTGCATTGAGCATGAATATTATTTGATCATGTTTATTGCAATACAATTATTCATTTAAGGAAGAGAATAAATTGTTGTTCTGTTTACATATATGGGTACACACCCAATGCAAATGGTTCGTTGGATCTCGATCGTAGTGATACACATATTCATAATATTGAAACCAAAAGATGCAAAGTTAATAATGATAGTGCAACTTATTTGTGGCACTACCGTTTAGGTCATATTGGTGTAAAGCGCATGAAGAAACTCCATGCTGATGGACTTTTGGAACCACTTGATTATGAATCAATTGATTCTTGGGAACCATGCCTCATGGGCAAGATGACTAAGACTCCGTTCTCCGGAACAATACAGCAAACAATAGATTTGTTGGAAATCATGCATACTGATGTGTGTGGTCCGATGAATATTGAAGCTCGCGGCAGCTATAATTATTTTCTGATCTTCACAGATGATTTGAGCACATATGAGTATATCTACTTGATGAAACACAAGTCTGAAACATTTGAAAAGTTCAAAGAATTTCAGAGTGAAGTGGAGAATCATCGTAACAAAATAAAAGTTTCTACGATATGATCGCAGAAGTAAAATATTTGAGTTACGAGTTTGGCCTTCAGTTAAAACAATGTGAAATAGTTTCACTACTCACGCCACCTGGAACACCACAGTGTAATGGTGTGTCCGAATGTCGTAACCGTGCTTTATTAGATATGGTGCAATCTATGACGTCTCTTACTGATTTACCGCTATAGTTTTGGGGTTATGCATTAGAGACAGCTACATTCACGTTAAATAGGGCACCATCTAAATCCGTTGAGACGACACCGTATGAACTATGGTTTGGCAAGAAACCTAAGCTCTCCTTTCTTAAAGTTTGAGGTTGCAATGCTTATGTGAAAAAGTTTCAACCTGATAAACTCAAACCCAAATGGGAGAAGTGCGTCTTCATAGGATACCCAAAAGAAAATGTCGGGTACACCTTCTATCACAGATCCGAAGGCAAGATATTCGTTGCTGAGAATGGATCCTTTCTAGAGAAGGAGTTTCTCTACAAAGAAGTGAGTGGGAGGAAAGTAGAACTTGATGAGGTAACTATACCTGCTCCCTTATTGGAAAGTAGTTCATCACAGAAATCTGTTCCTGTGACTACTACACCAATTAGTGAGGAAGCTAATGATGATGATCATGTAACTTCAGATCAAGTTACTACCGAACCTTGTAGGTAAACTAGAGTGAGATCCGCACCAGAGTGGTACGGTAATCCTACTCTGGAGTTCATGTTACTTGACCATGACGAACCTACGAACTATGAGGAAGCGATGATGAGCCCAGATTCCGCGAAATGGCTTGAGGCCATGAAATCTGAGATAGGATCCATGTATGAGAACAAAGTGTGGACTTTGGTTGACTTGCCCGTTGATTGGCAAGCAATTGAGATTAAATGGATCTTCAAGAGGAAGATGGACGTTGATAGTAGTGTTACTATCTACAAAGCTAGAATTGTCGCAAAAGGTTTTCAACAAGTTCATGGTGTTGATTATGATGAGAGTTTCTCACTCGTATCTATGCTTAAGTCTGTCCGAATCATGTTAGCAATTGCCACATTTTATGAAATCTGGCAAATGGATAAACAAAACTGCATTCCCTAATGGATTTATTAAAGAAGAGTTGTATATGATGCATCCAGAAGGTTTTGTCAATCCTAAAGGTGCTAACAAAATATGCAAGCTCCAGCGATCCATCTATGGACTGGTGCAAGCATCTCAGAGTTGGAATATACGCTTTGATAAGTTGATCAAAGCATATAGTTTTATACAGACTTGCGGTGAAGCCTGTATTTACAAGAAAGTGAGTGGGAGCACTACATCATTTCTGATAAGTATATGTGAATGACATATTGTTGATCAGAGATAATGTAGAATTATTCTGCAAAGCATAAAGGAGTGTTTGAAAGGAGTTTTTCAAAGAAAGACCTTGGTGAAGCTGCTTACATATTGAGCATCAGGATCTATAGAGATAGATCAAGACGCTTGATAAGTTTTTCAATGAGTACATACCTTGACAAGATTTTGAAGTAGTTCAAAATGGAACAGTCAAAGAAAGAGTTCTTGCCTGTGTTACAAGGTGTGAAACTAAGTAAGACTCAAAGCCCGACCACGGCAGAAGATAGAAAGGGAATGAAACTCATTCCCTATGCCTTGGCCATAGGTTCTATAAAATATGCCATGCTGTGTACCAGATCTATTGTATACCCTACACTGTTTTTGGCAAGGGAGTACAATAGTGATCTAGGAGTAGATCACTAGACAGCGGTCAAAATTATCCTTAGTGGAATAAGGATATGTTTCTCGATTATGGAAGTGACAAAAAGGTTCGTCGTAAAGGGTTACGTCGATGCAAATTTTGACACTGATCCAGATGACTCTAAATATCAATCTGGATACATATTGAAAGTGGGAGCAATTAGCTAGAGTAGCTCTGTGCAGAGCATTGTTGACATAGAAATTTGCAAAATACTTACGGATCTGAATGTGGCAGACCCGTTGACTAAACTCTTCTCACAAGCAAAACATGATCACACCTTAGTACTCTTTGGGTGTTAATCACATAGCGATGTGAACTAGATTATTTACTCTAGTAAACCCTTTGGGTGTTGGTCACATGTTGATGTGAACTATGGGTGTTAATCACATGGTGATGTGAACTATTGGTATTAAATCACATGGCGATGTGAACTAGATTATTGACTCTAGTGCAAGTGGGAGACTGAAGGAAATATGCCCTAGAGGCAATAATAAAGTTATTTTTTATCTCCTTATATCATGATAAATGTTTATTATTCATGCTAGAATTGTATAAACCGGAAACATGATACATGTGTGAATACATAGACAAACAGAGTGTCACTAGTATGCCTCTACTTGACTAGCTCGTTGATCAAAGATGGTTATGTTTCCTAGCCATAGACAAAGAGTTGTCATTTGATTAACGGGATCACATCATTAGGAGAATGATGTGATTGACTTGACCCATTCCGTTAGCATAGCACTTGATCGTTTAGTTTATTGCTATTGCTTTCTTCATGACTTATACATGTTCCTTTGACTATGAGATTATGCAACTCCCGTTTACCGGAGGAACACTTTGTGTGCTACCAAACATCACAACATAACTGGGTGATTATAAAGGTGCTCTACAGGTGTCTCCAAAGGTACTTGTTGGGTTGGTGTATTTTGAGATTAGGATTTGTCACTCCGATTGTCGGAGAGGTATCTCTGGGCCCTCTCGGTAATGCACATCACTTAAGCCTTGCAAGCATTGCAACTAATGAGTTAGTTGCGGGATGATGTATTACGGAATGAGTAAAGAGACTTGCCGGTAACAAGATCGAACTAGGTATTGAGATACCGACGATCGAAACTCGGGCAAGTAACATACCGATGATAAAGGGAACAACGTATGTAGTTATGCGGTCTGACCGATAAAGATCTTCGTAGAATATGTGGGAGCCAGTATGAGCATCCAGGTTCCGCTATTGGTTATTGACCGGATACGTGTCTCGGTCATTTCTACATAGTTCTCGAACCCGTAGGGTCCACACGCTTAAAGTTCGATGACGGTTATATTATGAGTTTATGTGTTTTGATGTACCGAAGGAGTTCGGAGTCCCGGATGAGATCGGGGACATGACGAGGAGTCTCGAAATGGTCGAGGCGTAAAGATCGATATATTGGACGACTATATTCGGACATCGGAAAAGTTCCGAGTGATTCAGGTATTTTCAGGAGTACCGGGGAGTTACGGGAATTCGTATTGGGCCTTAATGGGCCATACGGGAAAGGAGAGAAAGGCCTCAAAGGGTGGCCGCACCCCTCCCCATGGGCTGGTCTGAATTGGACTAGGGAGGGGGCGCCCCCTTCCTTCCTTCTCCTTTTCCCTTCCCTTTCCTTCTCTCCTACTCCTACTACTTGGAAGGGATCCTAGTTCTACTAGGAAAGGGGGAATCCTACTCCTGGTGGGAGTAGGACTCCCCTAGGGCGTGCCATAGAGAGGGTCGGCCCCTCCCCTCCTCCACTCCTTTATATACGTGGCCAGGGGGCACCCCATAGACACAACAATTGATCTCTTAGCCGTGTGCGGTGCCCCCCTCCACCATAATCCACCTCGATCATATCATAGCGGTGCTTAGGCGAAGCCCTGCGTCGGTAGAACATCATCATCGTCACCACGCCGTCGTGCTGACGAAACTCTCCCTCAACACTCGGCTGGATCGGAGTTCGAGGGACGTCATCAAGTTGAACGTGTGCAGAACTCGGAGGTGCCATGCATTCGGTACTTGATCGGTTGGATCATGAAGACGTACGACTACATCAACCGCGTTGTGCTAACGCTTCCGCTTTCGGTCTACGAGGGTACGTGGACACACTCTCCCCTCTCGTTGCTATGCATCACCATGATCTTGCGTGTGCGTAGGAAATTTTTGAAATTACTACATTCCCCAACACTATCGTGGCCACAAGGTGGTTGATCCGGCCGGTTGGCCGTTTTATTTTTCGGCCATGTGGGCTCTAAGGCCTCATCGTCGAATTCAGGTAGTAGCTTGCGCTTTGGATAGCTCTTTGTGTTGTAACTGCCACCATACTTTTCTTCGTTGTCAAGCACTTTTTTCCACCTGCTGTTGAGCGTATTTTGTGCGGCCTTAAGCCATTGCTTCTGCTTCTTCAGACTCCTCGTTGTGGCAATAAGCCTGCTGCGGAGGTTCTCCTGTTCCAAGTGCCTTTCCGGGATGATGTGTGCATCTTTGTACGGACTGTTTTCTTCCCTAGAGGGGGGTTGATGAGGTTTATCCGTGGCGTCGCCGTGTTCGGACATCGGATCCGTACTATGTTCGCCGTTTGTAGTTTCATCGTGCTCTGACGCCGGGTCAATGTGGTCGTCGTTTCCTCTGGAGTCGACTAGAGTGTTATTTTCTCTTGCGCTGTTATCGCTGTTTTTGCCGAGGCGGGATTTGGGGCGGCGCCTAAGCCGACGCTTTGTTTGCTTCTTGGAGGGGTCATTCCCCGGTGTCTTGTCGCCATTGCCTTCTTTAGGTGTATCCACCATGTATATGTCATGTGATGAAGTGGCTGTCCAGCGCTCTATGGGCACTAGTTCTTGTTCCTCTCCTGCATCGTCGTCCATGTCGTCGATGTCTTCGGAGTCAAAATCGAGCATGTCGGTTAAATCGTCGACAGTGGCTACTAAGTGGGTGGTGGGTGGGCAGCGAATTTCTTCGTCGTCCGCATCTCCTTCTAGCCGGACCTAGTTCGGCCAAGGTTCTCCTGACAAGGAGAGAGACCTTAATGAATTTAGCACATCGCCGAAAGGCGAGTGCTGAAAGATATCCCCGGAGGTAAACTCCATGATCGGTGCCCAATCGGATTCGATAGGTACGGACGCAGGCGGCTCAGAGCCTATGGCCGGGGACGAATCCAATCTCCCGAACACTGTCCGACGGCAGAGTTACGTCATGCTCGTCATGATTGTGCGGCGCACCTGACATGGGCTCGAATCCGTCGAAGATCAAGTCTCCGCGGATGTCGGCGGTGTAGTTTAAGTTTCCGAATCTGACCTGATGGCTAGGGGCGTAGCTCTCGATCTGCTCCAGATGGCCAAGCGAGTTGGCCCATAGCGCGAAGCTGCCAAATACAAAGATCTGTCCGGGGAGGAAAACCTCACCCTGAACAGCCTCGTTACCGATGATCGAAGGAGCCATCAAGCCTTTACGGTGACGGCACAGTGGAACTCTCAATGAAAGCACCAATGTCGGTGTCAAAACCAGCGGATCTCGGGTAGGGGGTCCCGAACTGTGCGTCTAAGGCGGATGGTAACATGAGGCGGGGGACACGATGTTTACCCAAGTTCGGGCCCTCTCGATGGAGGTAATACCCTATGTCCTACTTGATTGATCTTGATGATATGAGTATTACAAGAGATCTACCACGAGATCGTAGAGGCTAAACCCTAGAAGCTAGCCTACGGTATGATTGTTGTTGTCCTACGGACTAAACCCTCTAGTTTATATAGACACCGGAGGTGGCTAGGGTTACACAGAGTCGGTTACAAGGGAGGAGATCTACATATCCGTATTGCCAAGCTTGCCTTCCATTCCAAGGAGAGTCCCATCCGGACACGGGACGAAGTTTTCAATCTTGTATCTTCATAGTCCAACAGTCCGGCCAAAGGATATAGTCCGGCTGTCCGGAGACCCCCTAATCCAGGACTCCCTCACTCCACATACTCAACCATCATATAGTCTTCTACGATTGCTAACACTCACCGCATACACATGAGCAAAATGTTTCAACCGGACATATAGAAAGATAGGGGCTTATAATGTCGCCTCCCAACATATTCACCTCAAGGGTGATGTCAACAATAATAACTCATGCTACCCATATCCAACTGGATATATGTGCCCAGATCTTTTCTCACCACATGATGCTTGCCAAAAGAGAAAAATAAAGGGCAATAGAGAGAAAAACCTTGACTCTTGCATGAAAGTAAATACATCAAAGTAAAATCTAGGCCCTTCGCAGAGGGAAGCAGAGGTTGCCATGCGCTTTTTGTTTGTATGCTCAATCCCTTAGTGCAAAAGAACGTCAGGTTATATTGCCCCTTATGATAGCAACCTTTATTATGCACTTTATCGCTTTTATTCTTTTCCATTACAAGTTCGTAGAACGCTCAATTTTCTCTTAAACTAAATGATCTAACACTTTTAGAAGCAATTTTTATTGCCTTATTGCACCGATGACAACTTACTTGAAGGATCTTGCTCAATCCTTAGGTAGGCATGGTGGACTCTTGAAAATAAGATCTGGGTTTAAGGGTTTTTGGATGCACAAGTAGTATCTCTACTTGGTGCAGAATTTTTGGCTAGCAAGGATGGGGGGCAAGCACCACATATTGAAGGATCTATGACAATATAACTTCCATGTGAATATGAACAAACACAAACCATTACATTGTCTTCGTTGTCCAATGTCAACAATTTTGGCATATAATATTTTGATGGGGGCTCACAATCACAAAATATTTTGAAGATAGTGTATTTTCATGTGAAAGTTCTCTTCCTTATACTAATAATTCATGAATTGCTTGTTTGACCAATATTGTGATTGTCAAGCTTCAAAAAATTTCCCTTTCTAAACCCAATGTGAAGCTACAACTAGGCATGATATAATTTCAACTTCATGATATTCAATTCATTCAACAATTTACTCATAGGATATAAGTGAAGCACAAGAGTAAATGACAAGCTACTCCGAAAAGATATAAGTGAAGATCAAGCGACTAGTTATGTAAATGGGTAGCTATTTGAGGACTCTCTCTTATTTAAAACTTTCAGATCTAAGTATTTTATTAAAACAGAAAGCAAAACAAGACAAAATGACATTCCAAGAATAGCACACCTCATGTGGAGAAGCAAAAACTTAGGCTCAACCGATACTAACCAATAATTGTTGAAGAAGAAAGGTGGGATGCCTACCGGGGCATCCCCAAGCATAGATGCTTGAGACTTCTTGAAATATTATCTTGGGGTGCCTCGGGCATCCCCAATCTTGAGCTTTTGTGTCTCCTTAATTCCTTTTATATCACGGTTTCCCTAAATCTTAAAAATTTCATCCACACAAAACTCAACAAGAACTCGTGAGATAAGTTAGTATAGACCAATGCAAAAACCTTATCATTATCTACTGTAGAAAATCACCAAAATAATTATTCAAAATTTCATACTAAATGCCTCTGCATATTTAATACTCCTATCCTCAAATAGAATCATTAAACAAGCAAACATATGAAAACAATGCGAACATAACAGCAATCTGCCAAAGCAGTACAGTCTGTAAAGAATGCAAGGGTATCAATACTTCTTTAACTCCAAAAAATATGAAAGTATACCACAATGGAGAAAATTTATCGGAGCTTATTGTGCAAAAAGTTTCAACATTTTATCACATTATGAATTTTCTCGGGAATTTTTGCAACATCGATAAACTTTCTGTTTTAAAATAGCAACACATAGACTTGCAAAATAAGCATGGTAAAGGCTATCCTTGGCATTTTTATTGAAAATAAAGATGCAAAATATTATTCTAAATAACATCAAGCAAATCCTAACACAATAAAATGATGCTCCAAGTAAAACTCATATCATGTGATGAATGAAAACAGAGCTCCAAGTGAGGTTACCGATAATGTTGAAGACGAAAGAGGGGATGCCTTTCAAGGCATCTTCAAGCTTAGTTGCTTGGATCCTCCTTGGATATTAACTTGGGGTGCCTTGGGCATCCCCAATATTAGGGTCTAGTCACTCCTTACTCTCCTCGTATCAACATCTCACCCAAAACTTGAAAACTTCAATCACACAAAACTTAACGGAACTTCGTGAGATGAGTTAGTATGATAAAGAGCAAACCATTTCACTTTGGTACTGTCAAAGCTAAGATTCATAATTGTTTCCACACAATGCCTGCTGTAGCATATCATTTTCATAATCTATATTGAGCAATATAAGCCATAGAAACTAGAAAACAACTGTTGACACCTGATTTTGGCAAGATACAGATTGCAATGAAGATGGTCTCGAGTGAATGAGTTTTCAGCATAAAAATATTCACGTCACCGAGTGGAACCACTTTGATGTTTCGGTTATATTCATTCGACTTTATCTTACGAACCGAAACTATACTCCGAGTGGCATAGTTCAATGTTCCGAGTGGTTTTTTGCCAATCACGTCTTCAAGATGACCTCGGATGAAGGAGCGCTCTTAAGGAATTGTCTTTGTCTCGTCGAGGCAATCGATTTTGATATATAAATCATCTCAACCCGAGTTCATATGCAAAAGTTAGAGGCAATATACTGCAGACTGAACCTCAACGGAAATATGGCGCGAGGTGCCAAACACTTGTCTGATAGGTTGCGCGAGTAATTCGGCCATCAATACGGCCTTGAATCGAAAAACCTTCAACATGGAAAAGTTTCGTCTCGTCGAGCCAATCAATTTTTATATATAATTCGTCTCAATCCGAGATCATATGAGGCCTGGAGAGATAAATCAAGATCGGGCTATGTTTTCAGTCGGAAATCCGAGTGGAAAGTTTACCATCTGAGTGAAAGTTTACGGTCGAGTGAAAGTTTACGGTCGAGTGAAATTTTACGGTCGAGTGAAAGTTTGCTGACCGGATGAACTTATTATTATCCAAGTGGAAATATAGTCATCCGAGGGAAAATATGATCATCCGAGTGAAATTGTCGTCCAAGTGAAAATATTCCGAGTGAAAAGATTACCATCGGGATGAAAACTTGCCGATTGAATAAGATAGTGCCTTCCGAGTGGAAATATAGTCATCCGAGTGAATAAGATAGTGCCTTCCGAGTGGAAATATAGTCATCCGAGTGGAAATATAGTCATCCGAGTGAAAGATTGTCTTTCGAGTGAAAAAGTCCAATCGGACGATCCGAGTGAAAGTATCTAACATCCGAGTGGATGAGCTCAAGTCCGAGTGAAATTGAACATGTGCTTGAAAGTTTATCAAAATGACCTTGGATGAAGAAGTGTTCAATACATAAGTTGTGCGTATCATCAAGACGGTAAACTTTGATTTTGGAGTCATCATCATCAGAGATAATATATAGCCTACAAATTCACTACGGGACTCGGATAATCCAGTCTATTGCAAGACCGAGTCCGACTGGAAGATAAAGATGACCTCGAAAAGTATTCAAGATGGCCTTATTTGAAAAGGTGATGAACATGAGAGTTGTTCGTATCGTTGAGGCGCACAAGTTTGATATTTGGGACGTCTCGATCGGAGGTCATATGCAAGCCCGGCGGCCCGCGCAAGATGGAAGACAGAGTTTGGGCCAGATTCAGACTGAATCTGAGTTGGAATAGAATTAGGACTCTAGGACGTGAATTGATGCAATTTTTCTTGTAAGGAAAGCCTAGATGAATCCTTTACTTGTACGGGAAGTCCAGCCGCCTCTTATATATGTTGGGGGTGACGGCCGATTGAACAACACACAATCGAACAAATCAATATACTACTTTTTCATCTACGTTTTATCTCTCCACCGTTTTTTCTATCTCGTTCTTCGCTGTTCTTCGTGTTTGAGAGCTGCAAATCCCGAGGCTCTAGGGGCGAGCGAATCGACCTAGGGCAGCCCATAGCCGCCGCACTCCCTGACGGGGTCCCTCCCGGGGGTGTGGGGTCTTCGGGTCAGCAAAAGTGCCCGTCGACTGTCTTGCGTATCGCGCTGTCGGTCGGGTCACCTTCGACGTGAGCTGCGGTGCGTCACCCCCGGCGTCGAGGGTACACGTGACGTGTTCGTGTGTCAACACACTTTTTGGCGACTCTGCTGGGGATCGAAGATCAATCGTCATCATCCACCATGTCCGATCTTCCCAAGCCATCTGAGGTAAACGCCGATAACATCATTAAGCCCAGTCTTGATGAGATATCGGCCGATCATCGCCAAGTCTATGAGGAGTACAAGAAGGCGCGCGAGGAGAAGGACCTGCAGGAGTTCCTTGCAAAATTCACATCTAACATCGGTTAAACAGAAGCATGATGAATCGGTCTCCGACTACGTCAAGAGATTCAGAGAAACAAAAAACCGGTGTTTTAGTTTGGTGATAACCGAGAGAGACTTGGCAGACCTAGTGCTGAGTGGTTTGAGAACTCCCATTAGAGAAAAGCTAGAAGGTTATGAGTTCTTAAATATCAACCAAGTCTTACAAAGGGCTTTGGCTCAGGAAAGCCGAAGCAAAGATCTCAAAGAAGTGCATAGATACAAAGCCGATCGTCCAAAGATGAATATGGTGGAATATGATAGTGATCACTCGGACGATGAGGGTGATGTTTTTGCTACTGAATTTGTTTGGCCATCTAAGGCCAAACCCTTTACTTGCAATGATCTGAAACCGATTCATAAGAATCGTGATGAAGAGATGAAGTTTACTTTTAACATTGCTAAGTGTGATAGAATATTTGATGCTTTGCTGCAGGCTAAGATTATTAGAATATCTCATACTTCACCGCCGTTTGAAGAGCTAAAATGGTGTGCTTATTGCAAGTATCATAATTCTTTTTCTCATGCTACTAACGATTGCAATGTTTTTCGACGACAGATACAATCGGCCATTAATGACGGACGATTGAACTTTTTTGAGATGCAAGTTGATAAACAGCCTTTTCCAATGAATACCATGGATTTGGAGGGGAAGAAGCTACTCATTCAGCCGGAGGTAGCCGAATCTGCTAATAAAGCTAATGTCATTGTTGGTGAGCCCAGGAAAGACAAGGAGGACAACAAGGTCTTGGGGAGACAGGTTGTGCTTGGTAAGCAACCCGATGGCAAGGAAGTGATCAAAATCACCATCAAGAATCCTACACTCGGGGGGCAACTGCAAGTGCAAGAAAATGCTCGTGTGAGATTTGTCAAGCCCAAGAGTCCAGAAATTGGCAAGTGGAAAAGGAATGAAGTTAAAGTACAGTGCAAGCGGATCAAGCCAACTTTTGATATGTTGCTGTCCAAGTACACCAACCAGTCGGCCGGTTCTAGATTTAATCAGCCGACTCATCTGAAGCGACCAAGGTCACCATCAGCTGATATGTTCAGTCAGTATATGAAACCGAGTGGACCAAGGGTGCCGTTTCCAGAAGAGCATACGCAATCTGTTTGGGATCGACTTGACTATTCATATAGAGGTCGACTGAACATCGGTAACTATCGGTCGGCTGGTCAAAACATGCAACCGGATGGAAATTATCCGAGTGTAAGAATGCACCCAGATGGAAGCTATCCGAGTGAAAAAATGTGGCCGAGTAGATTCCATCCGACTGAATTCCATCCGAGTGATATCCATCCGAGTGGATTCCATCAGAGTAAAAAGGTGCGCCCGAGTGGAAATTTCATGCATCTGGAAAGTCGAAAAGAATGGCGTGTTAAATCACCAAGTGTTGCAGCAGTTGAGTCGGGAAAAGGCAAGGAGAAAATGGATGTCGACTCACTTATCTTGGGCACCGAAACATTCGCCATACAGCAGCCGATTGTGCATAGCAATCCGACTGAGCCGATACTTGCTATCGCGCCAAAGCACTCGGCTAATGACCATGAGGCAAGCACCAGCCAGGTAAAGACGAGAGATCCTAAATACACTCAGCTGAAGTGGTGTCCTCCAGGGCTACAAGACACAAAAGAGGAAACTACAGAGTTTAAGGAGTCGAGAGATGGCAGAACAGGAGGCCGAGAAACAAAGGGATAAGTTGTTCAATGACACTCGACCCATGGTTCCACCAAAACAAGTGTGGAGGCCTAAACAAATACAAGATACAGCAGCTTCTACATCTATCACAACAATACCTACATCACCAAAGGAGGACGATGCAACAGATATGACATCATCTGCGACACTTCTTACTTATCCTTCACCCGGACAAATTTCAGAATCGGTGGATGCACTCGAGGAGGAGGCTGATATGTTGGACTATGAGTCTACGCCGGTTCATGAAGATATGGATATCAATATGGTGTACTACTTACCTGCTGAGTTTCATGCTGTAGATGAAGAAGGGGAGGTGGCTCAGCTGGATTTTGGCCCTAAAAACGCAATATTCAAGAAGCCAAAAGAACCAGTAACGCATCTTAAACCATTATATCTCAGAGGTCATATCAATGGGTCGCCGCTCACTCGGATGCTTGTTGATGGTGGTGCTATGGTAAATCTTATGCCCTATTCGGTCTTCAAGAGATTGGGTTTGCCTGATGAAGAATTGATCAAGACCAATATGGTGCTCAATGGATTTGAAGGCAAAGAGAAAACTGAAGCCAAAGGTGTGATGTATGTGGAGCTTACAGTCGGAAGCAAAACTTTGGCTACTGCATTCTTTGTCGCTGAGGTGCAAGGTAACTACAACGTCATACTAGGCCGCGATTGGGTTCATGCAAACCAGTGCGTGCCATCCACTATGCACCAGTTTTTGATTCAGTGGGTTGATGATGAAGTGGAAGTTATTCACGCGGATAACTCGGCCTGTGTTGCTTTGGCCGATGCATCGGTGGATTGGCAACATCCCAATGCTACTTGCTTGACGGGACGTGACTTGTCAGAATTTGATTTTCTCAGTGCAACCAAGAATGGTTTTGTGCCTGTCTCTTTAAAGCCGAGTGAATGCAATCGGCTCCAAGGTATGATATGTTTAAATGGATCCTAATTCCAAGTGGTTACAAAAACGTCTTGTAAAGTATCGGTCCAATGAGAACGATATGTATGAGTCTATAGAGGAGTTGGATGACATGGATAAACTTGGACAAGGTTTTACATCAGCCGATCCGTTAGAAGAGGTAGATATTGGAGATGGTTCAGTCACTCGACCGACATTTATAAACAAAAATTTGAAAGCTGATTGTAAGGCTAAGTTAATCGAGCTATTAAAAGAATATGTTTGTTGCTTTGCATGGGAATATCATGAGATGCCAGGGTTAAGCCGAGAGCTAGTGGAACATCGGTTGCCTATAAAGGCCGGTTTTAGACCTTATAAACAGTCGGCCAGAAAATTTAATCCGAAAACATATGACCGGATCAAGGAAGAGATCGGTCGACTGCTTGAAGCTAATTTCATTCGACCTTGCAGGTATGCCGAGTGGATTTCTAACATTGTCCCGGTAGAGAAGAAAGGATCTGGCAAGTTGAGGGTGTGCATTGATTTCAGAGATTTGAATAGGGCTACACCCAAAGATGAGTATCCTATGCCAATAGCCGATATGCTTATTAATGATGCTTCTGGACATAAGGTTATTAGCTTTCTAGATGGTAATGCTGGATACAATCAAATTTTTATGGCCGAAGAGGACATGTACAAAACGGCTTTCCGATGTCCTGGTTTCCTTGGTTTATTCGAGTGGACAGTGATGACATTCGGATTAAAAAATGCTGGCACCACGTATCAAAGGGCTATGAATTTGATTTTTCATGATTTACTCGGTGTCATACTTGAAGTTTATATTGATGATATTGTTGTCAAATCGGATGCTTTTGAATCTCACTTGGCCGATTTGCGTTTAGCTTTTGAAAGAATGAAAAAGTATGGATTGAAAATGAATCCTTTAAAGTGTGCTTTCGGCATGTCAGCTGGCAAGTTTTTGGGTTTCATTATTCATGAAGATGGTATAGAGATTGATCCCAAAAAGATAGAGGCTATACGGAAGGTGGAGGCTCCAACATGCAAGAGAGATATGCAAAAGTTCCTTGGCAAGGTCAATTATTTGAGAAGGTTCATAGCTAATCTATCAGAGAAAGTTGATGCATTTACTCCTATCCTTCGGTTAAAGAATGATGCTGATTTCACTTGGGGGGCAAAATAGCAAGAAGCATTTGATATGATCAAGAATTATTTGTGCACTCCTCCGGTGATGAGAGCACCCAAGCATAGGGAACCCTTCAGACTTTACATTGCAGCAGAGGAAGGAGTTATTGGTGTTGTTCTAACTCAAGAGACCAAAGGAAAAGAGCATGCCATCACTTATTTGAGCCGCCGCTTATTGGACGCAGAGACAAGGTATACATTTATTGAGAAATTATGTCTATGCTTATATTATGCTTGCACAAAACTAAGACATTATTTAGTGCCGAGTGTTTGTGTAGTAGCTTGTCAAACCGATGTCATTAAATACATGTTTCATAGGCCAATTCTTAGTGGTAGAATTGGCAAGTGGGCTTATGCTTTGATTGAATATGATTTGGCTTATGAATCTCTAAAATCCATGAAAGGCCAAATTGTTGCTAATTTCATTGTTGAACATCGGATTAATAACAAGCATGATGTTGATATGAACCTTGTTTCATTAGTACCATGGAGATTATACTTTGATGGTTCAGTTTGTAGCAATGGCCAAGGTGTTGGTATTGTTTATATATCTCCTCATGGTGCTGTTTTTGAAGCCTCATGCCGCTTAGAATATTTTTGCACAAACAATCAAGCCAAATATGAAGCATTGTTATTCGCCCTAGAGATGTTACTTGCTATAGGTGCTACACATATTGTGGCTTATGGTGATTCGTTACTAGTGGTGCAGCAAATATCCAAAGTCTTTCAGTGTTTGGACGAATCACTTAATGTTTATCTTGATAGATGTCTAGATATAATTTCTACTTTGGATTGCTTTAGCATTGCTCATATATCTAGACATGACAATTGGAAAGCAAATGAATTGGCACAACAAGCATCCGGATATCATGTTGATCATGGCATGTTTCATATCTCTCAAAGACCGATGTCTTGTCTTGCCAATATGGGAGAGGTCGAACCTGAACCCACTGATTCGGCCATTAACAAAAAGTCTAGTGCAGGTGACAATCCCGACTGGAGGAAGCCCATTGTTGATTACTTGTGCAATCCGAGTGAAAGGGTGGACAGGGATGTTCGGCGTATGGCTTTCAAGTATACAATGAGAGATGATGGTCTTTATCGCCGAACCGTCGATGATGTTCTTCTAAAGTGTTTGGACGAGGACTAGGCAAGAGTTGCTATGGGAGAAGTACATGAAGGTATTTGTGGCACTCACCAGTCGGCTCCCAAGATGAAATGGTTATTGCGACGTGTTGGGTTTTATTGGCCGATTATGATTAATGATTGCTTCAGATATTATAAGGGGTGTGAAGCTTGTCAAAAGTTTGGTGATATTCAATTGGCTCCTGCTGCTATGTTACATCCTATTATCAAACCATGGCCTTTCAGAGGTTGGGGTTTACATTTCATTGGACAAATCCATCCGTCTTCCTCAAAAGGGCATCGGTTCATATTGGTGGCAACTGATTATTTCACTAAATGGTCTGAAGCAGTACCTCTCAAGAACATGACGCATACGGAGGTAATTCAATTCATAACCGAGCACATTATTCATAGATTCGGTATTCCTCAAACATTAACTACAGATCAAGGTTTATCTTTCATGTCACACCAAGTCAGAGAGTTTGCCGAATCTTATAACATAAAGTTGCTCAATTCCTCTCCATATTACGCCCAAGCTAATGGACAAGCTGAGTCTAGCAATAAAATTTTAATCAAGCTCATCAAGAAGAAGATTGAGGATAATCCAAGGAGATGGCATGACTTGTTGTCTGAGGCATTATGGGCACATAGAATCTCAAGGCATGGTGCTACGAAAGTGACTCCATATGAGCTAGTATATGGTCAGGAGGCTGTTTTACCGGTGGAAGTAAATTTGAATGCTTTGAGAATGGCCAAACAAAATGATTTATCGGCAATAGACTTCTATAACTTGATGATGGACAACATTGATGAGGTTGCTGATAAACGTTTGGCTGCTTTGAATGCCATAGAGAGAGATAAGTTGAGGGTGGCAAGGGCTTACAATAAGAAAGTCAAGTTGAAGAATTTTCAAGTTGGTGATCTCGTTTGGAAAGTGATTCTGCCGATTGGTTCAAGAGATAGAAAATTCGGGAAGTGGTCTCCAAGTTGGGAAGGTCCTTTTAGAATTGCAAGAGTTTTCCCGAAAATTCATATTTGGTGCAATCAATACAAGGGGCATTGTTACCTCGAGCTCTCAATGGAAAATATTTGAAGAAGTACCACCCGAGTGTGTGGCAGGAAGCCTAAGTGGGCAATGGTCGATATACGATTATCGCCCTTAGCACAAACATGGCCGATACATAATTATCGCCCTGAGAAAAATAAATGGCCGATGGAGTGTTGATATCGTCCTTAGAACAAACACTATGCATATTATTTTTCGGCGTGCAAGCTTTGCTGAAAAATAGGGGGGCATGTGTTGACACCTGATTTTGGCAAGATACAGATTGCAATGAAGATGGTCTCGAGTGAATGAGATTTCAGCATAAAAATATTCACGTCACCGAGTGGAACCACTTTGATGTTTCGGTTATATTCATTCGACTTTATCTTACGGACCGAAACTATACTCCAAGTGGCATAGTTCGATGTTCCGAGTGGTTTTTTGCCAATCACGTCTTCAAGATGACCTCGGATGAAGGAGCACTCTTAAGGAATTGTCTTCATCTCGTCGAGGCAATCGATTTTGATATATAAATCATCTCAATCCGAGTTCATATGCAAAAGTTAGAGGCAATATACTGCAGACTGAACCTCAACGGAAATATGGCGCGAGGTGCCAGACACTTGTCTGATAGGTTGCGCGAGTAATTCGGCCATCAATACGGCCTTGAATCGAAAAAACTTCAACATGGAAAAGTTTCGTCTCGTCGAGCCGATTGATTTTCATATATAATTCGTCTCAATCCGAGATCATATGAGGCCTGGAGAGACAAATCAAGATGGGGCTATGTTTTCAGTCGGAAATCCGAGTGAAAAGTTTACCATATGAGTGAAAGTTTACGGTCGAGTGAAATTTTACGGTCAAGTGAAAGTTTACGGTCGAGTGAAATTTTACGGTCGAGTGAAAGTTTGCTGACCGGATGAACTTATTATTATCCAAGTTGAAATATAGTCATCCGAGGGAAAATATGATCATCCGAGTGAAATTGTCGTCCTGGTGAAAATATTCCGAGTGAAAAGATTACCATTGGGACGAAAACTTGCCGGTTGAATAAGATAGTGCCTTCCGAGTGGAAATATAGTCATCCGAGTGAATAAGATAGTGCCTTCCAAGTGGAAATATAGTCATCTGAGTGGAAATATAGTCATCCGAGTGAAAGATTGTCTTCCGAGTGAAAAAGTCGAGTCGGACGATCCGAGTGAAAGTATCTAATATCCGAGTGGATGAGCTCAAGTCCGAGTGAAATTGAACATGTGCTCGAAAGTTTATCAAAATGACCTTGGATGAAGAAGTGTTCAATATAGAAGTTGTGCGTATCATCAAGACTGTAAACTTTGATTTTGGAGTCATCATCATCAGAGATAATATATAGCCTACAAATTCACTACGAGACTCGGATAATCCAGTCTACTGCAAGACCGAGTCCGACTGGAAGATAAAGATGACCTCGAAAAGTATTCAAGATGGCCTTATTTGAAAAAGTGATCAACATGAGAGTTGTTCGTATCATCGAGGCGCACAAGTTTGATATTTGGGCCATCTCGATCGGAGATCATATGCAAGCCCGGCGGCCTGCGCAAGAAGGAAGACAGAGTTTGGGCCAGATTCAGACTGAATCCGATTTGGAATAGAATTAGGACTCTAGGACATGAATTGATGTAATTTTTCTTGTAAGGAAAGCCTAGATGAATCATTTACTTGTACGGGAAGTCCAGCCGCCTCTTATATATGTTGGGGGTGATGGCCGATTGAACAACACACAATCGAACAAATCAATATACTACTTTTTCATCTACATTTTATCTCTCCACCATTTTTTCTATCTCGTTCTTCGCTGTTCTTCGTGTTTGAGAGCTGCGAATCCCGAGGCTCTAGGGGTGAGCGAATCGACCTAGGGCAGCCCATAGCCGCTGCACTCCCTGACGGGGTCCCTCCCGAGGGTGTGGGGTCTTCGGGTGAGCAAAAGCGCCCGTCGACTGTCTTGCATATCACGCTGTCGGTCGGGTCTCCTTTGACGTGAGCTGCGGTGCATCACCCCCGGCGTCGAGGGTACACGTGACGTGTTCGTGTGTCAACAACAACCAAACTATATATTGAAAACAGAATCTGTCAAAAACAGAATAGTTTGTAGTAATCTGTACTCCAACCATACTTCTGCTCCTCCAATTTTTTTAAAAAAATCAGGACAACATGGGTAATTTGTCTATTAATCTTCTGAAAAAATAATAAGCATTTTATCACGCCTTTGTTAAAAATGAGAATTATTTTCCTGAGTGCAAAAGTTTCTGTTTTTCAGCAAGATCAGATCAACTATCACCATAGACCATCCCAAAGGTCTTACTTGGCACTTTATTGAAACGAAAGAAATAAAACATGATTACTACATCAGCCTAATTATGTGAACACACAAAAACAATAGGGGTAAATGTTGGGTTGTCTCCCAACAAGCGCTTTTCTTTAATGCCTTTTAGCTAGGCATGATGATTTCAATGATGCTCACATAAAAGAAAAGAATTGAGACACAAAGAGAGCATCATGAAGCATATGACTAGCACATTTAAGTCTAACCCACTTCCCATGCATAGGTATTTTGTGAGCAAACAACTTGGGAACAAGAATCAACTAGCATAGGAAGGCAAAACAAACATAACTACACATATTTCAATAGATAGAGAGGAAACTAGATATTATTGTAATATGTAGAAGCATATGTTCCTCTCTCATAATAATTTGCAGTAGCATCATGAATAAATTCAAAAATATAACCATCACACAAATCATTCTTTTCATGATACATAATCATAGAAAATTTATTACTCTCCACACAAGCAAATTTATTCTCATGAATAGTAGGGGGAGCAAACTCAACAAAATAACTATCATGTGATTGAAAATTAAAATCATGATGGCAAGTTTCATGGTTATCATTATTCTTTATAGCGTACATGTCATCACCATAATCATCATAGAGAGGAACTTTGTAAGCATAATCAATTGAAACCTCTTCCAAAACAGTGGATTCATCACTAAATAAAGTCATGACCTCGCCAAATCCACTTTCATCAATAAAATCATCATAAATAGGAGACATGCTTTCATTATAACAAATTTGCACATCAAATCTTGGGGGACTAAAAATATCATCTTCATCAAACATAGCATCCCCAAGCTTATGGCTTTGCATATCATTAGCATCACGGATATTCAAAGAATTCATACTAGCAATATTGCAATCATGCTCATCATTTATACCAAACATTCTATTGAATTCTTCTTCTATCAATTGAGCACAATTTTCCTTTCCATCATTTTCACAAAATACACTATAAAGATGAATAATATGATGCAACCTCAATTCCATTTTTGTTTAGTTTTCTTTTATAAACCAAACTTCTGATAAAACAAGAAACTAAAAGATTCGATTGCAAGATCTAAAGATATACCTTCAAGCACTCACCTCCCCGGCAATGGCACCAAAAAAGAGCTTGATGTTTACTATGCAAATTTATTCTTGTAGACTCGTGTCGGGTCTCCAAGGGCAGAGTTTTGTAGGACAGTAGCAATTTTCGCTCAAGTGGATGACCTAAGGTTTATCAATCCGTGGGAGGCGTAGGATGAAGATGATCCCTCTCAAACAACCCTGCAACCAAATACAAGAAATCACTTGTATCCCCAACACACCTAATACAATGGCAAATTGTATAGGTGCACTAGTTTGGCGAAGAGATGGTGATAAAAGTGTAATATGGATGGTAGAAATATATTTTTATAATCTGAATAAGTAAAAACAGCAAGGTAGCAAATAGTAAAAGGGGACAAAATCGGTATTGCAATGCTTCAAAATGAGGCCTAGGGTCTGTACCTTCGCTAATGCAACCTATCAACAATGCTAATATAATTGGATCATATAACCATCCCTCCACGTGCAACGAAGAACCACTCCAAAGTTCATATCTAGCGGAGAACATAAGAAGAAATCGTTTGTAGGGTACGAAACAACCTTAAAGCTATTCTTTCCGATCGATCTATCCAAGAGTTCATACTAAAATAGCACCAAATAATTTCAGATTCATAATACTCAATCCAACACAAAGAACCTCAAAGAGTGCCCCAAGATTTCTATCGGAGAAACAAAGACAAGAACGTGCATCAACCCCTATGCGTAGATTACCCCAATGTCACCTCGAGAATCCGTGAGTTGAGTGCCAAAACATATATCAAGTGAATTAATATGATACACCATTGTCACCACGAGTATTCATATGCAACACATACATAAAGTCTTCTCAAATCCATAAAAGTATTCAATCCGATAAAATGAAATCTCAAAGGGAAAACTCAATTCATCACAACAAGATAGAGAGGGGAAACACCATATGATCCGGCTATATTAACAAAGCCAGCGATACATCAAGACTGTGACATCTCAAGAACACGAGAGAGAGAGAGAGATTTTAAACACATAGCTACTGGTACAAACCCTCAGCCCCGAGGGCGGACTACTCCCTATTCATCATGGTGGCTGCCGGGATGATGAAGATGGCCACCGGTGATGATTTCCCACTCTGGCAGGGTGCCGGAACGGGGTCTAGATTGGTTTCTCATGGCTACAGAGCCTTGCGGCGGCAGAACTTCTGATCTAGGGTTAACCCCCAGGGTTTTTGGAATATTTGGTGATTTATAGGGCAAATAGGGGGTGCAGGAGGCCACCGAGGTGGCCACAACCAACCTGGGCACCCCCGGGCCCCCAGGTGCGCCCTGGTGGGTTGTGCCCCCCTCGGGGCACCCCCCAGGTGCTGCTCTAGCCCACTGGATGTCTTCTGGTCCATAAAAAATCCACAAAAAGTTACGCGGTGTTTGGACTCCGTTCGATATTGATTTCCTGCGATGTAAAAAACAAGCAAAAAACAACAATTCACACTGGGCACTGGGTCAATAGGTTAGTCCCAAAAATGATATAAAGTTGCTATAAAATGATTGTAAAACATCCAAGAATGATAATAAAACAACACGAATACTTCATAAATTTTAGATACGTTGGAGACGTATCAGAGAGCCTCTGACCCCTTCTTACTCACTGTCGTACATAGTGTGGGCAGATCGGCCTCCCGCCGCCCACTGAGCCACACCCCGAGAACCTTAAGGTATAATTTACTTATTCCACATACATTGCTCTAGCTGCATGTGGCCTTTTTCCGCTTCTACACTCGAATCTAGGTGTTGGATCAAACAAGAAAGTAGTGGGGAAAGTTGTATAGCATGAATCTAGGACGTGGTTCAAAGAGGAAAGGAAGGGGGGGAGTAGTACAGACTGGCTATCTAGCACCTACGTTGGTGGAAAAGGGAAAACAATGACAAACGCATTACACACATCTGTAACAAACTGGTCTTTCTGTTTTGGGGGACAAGGCTGTAGTGTTTGAGCAGGACTAGATTTGCTGCTCTCACATAGGGAAAGGTGTCTAAAGATAACAAAACTGGGACTAACACAAATATGCTCCTTGGTTGTTTGTTCTTTCTTGCAACAGACTATGCACCACCCCTTTATACATCGGTAGATGCACATGGTGCTGGTGCGTCCACTGTCTCGTACAACTCTTTAGCTGTTGTTAATCTAAGGCCCTCTTTGGTTAAAAAGTCCTAGGACATTTTTTAGTCCCAACTAAAAAGTCCCTAGTCCCTACCTGTTTGGTTCCAGGGACTAAACATGGACTAGAGGTTATTAAATGACATGCTAAAAGACTATTTTACCCCTAGTAATGAACTAATAGAGATAAGGTGAGATGCGGGGCAGGGACAACTATTGGAAAAGTCCCAAAAAGACTCTCCCTCGGGGTCTTCTTTCTTTAGTCCCAAATGCCCACTTTTAGTCCCTAAAAGTCCCTCCTATTTGGTTTAGATGGGACTAAATGGGACCTTTTTTAGTCCCTGCACCAAAAAGTACCTGTAAACAAACACCCTCTAATAATGCCGCTGGAAAATTGAAGCAATGCCACAGTTAAAAGCAAATTGCATGTTTAACAAATTTTATTGTTAATATAATCTCTCTGTTAATATGAATCAATGCCACTGTTTGAGAAATGCTACTATCTTGCTTTCTTTCCCACTAAGATAAGTTAGATGCTTCTTTTTGTGGGCTTCTGTGTCATCCACCGTTGTTGACCACTAGTTGTTTCCTTTGCACCTCTGTGTAAACAGGGTTATCTACTTCACCTCGTTGCTATTGCGACCTTTTGTTGCACTGCACAAAACACTCTTAAAACAAAAGTGTTTTGTGCAGTTCAACCAAAATGTTACACCAACAACGTTGCCTGATTGCTTGATCTTAGTGGTACTTCACAAGAGGAGATTTGACTTCCTATCCGTGTTGGCAAATTTGTTTCAGATCTTCTTCTTGTGAGTTGTTTGAATTCTGTGTCATGAGAGGTCAGTACTAGCCTTCTTTCAGAAGATTGTGAAGTGTGCTTTCATATGTTGTGCTACTTATACGGTAATGTTGCTTGATTTTAGTGAACTACACAAATGGAGACAAGACTTCCAATCTGTATGTGCACCGTAATATCCCATTGAGGTAAGATAATGATATTTCACAACTGTTGGCCTGTATTTTGCCACTATCATTAGAAAATTAATGTCGTTGTTTAGTGCTATACTTGTGCTCCCTAATTGACATGCCAAATCTTACATTGAAAGTGAAGCTTGTTTGTTATTGAACCAAGTGATGAAGGGGAAGAACAAGCACAAGAAAGACAAAAATCAACTCCTAGTGTTGTAATGAAGCACTAGAATTGTGATGACATGAGTAATGATATAGTTTTGCATCTTAATTTATTGCTCTGGCTCGAACGAGTAATTGTTTTGCCACTGATTTGATGCCACTCTTAATGTAATATGTAATTATCACTGCTTGTGCAAACATGGATCTTCTTTGAAGATAACATATATTTTAGTGGAATTGCACAAGAAGATGTTGGAAACATTAAACTAATCGAGGAGTATATAGTAAGTATGTCAACCATAGTAGATAACAACAGATGGTTCCAGAGAAGTGCTTCATCTGTACGCTCTACACAATAAGCCTCCTAACAAAGGTTTGTACTCGCCCACAGATTTCATCCATATGATTGAGCTTTGTCATCTCTATTGGTGTTCTGCTACTGTTAGGATACTGTCATGAGAAAGTGGTATTGTCCTTGAGAAGTGCTTCATCTGTGCTGTTTTAAATATTTCCTTTCCCTTTTTTGAGCAAACAGGGATGCTAGCATTTAGTTTTCCTCTTTTCTTTGCACTGATCATCCTCCTCTAAAGAAGAATATGGAGTACGTGAAGTTCCTAGTTCCGATTATGCCAGGATGAAGAAGCCAAGCCTCTCTTCTTAAGAAGGGAGCAGTTGAAGGATGGTTACATTATTGCCCAGAAGAACAAACTAACTTCAGCTCAGAAGGACTCACGGATCTCCATCTTTGTTGCTGTGATGGCCAATACAATGTTGTTTTAGGATTCCTTCCAGCAAGTTCCATTTTTTTAAATGTGTGCTCTGCATGGATCATGTAGGTTGCCTGTTTAAACTGTCAATTCATAGTATAGTTTGCTTTATACTAATCACTTTTTTGTATTTATGCAAACAGGGGTGCTCAGCTTGATTTCAATGGGAACTGCATAAAATGTTCACGAATACATCGAATATTCTCGAATCATTCATTTCCACCACAAGAAAGGAGGTGACAATATGTTCAAGGTGTTGCAACCTATAAAGGTGAAATCATACAAGCTACGCGCAAATTTGGTTGATTTTGGTGGAACTACACAAAAAGAACAACTAGTTTATTTAGCACAAGGTGCCATGTCAATGTCCGAACTGATGGCAAACCCTGCCCATTCCACAATCATAGGCATTTGATATTTTGGAATGGGAAAACCTTGTCAAAGTTTTCTCATTGATGTACGCAAAACAACACGCATTTGACATTTTGGAATGGGGCAACCTTGTCAAATTTTGCTCATTGATGTTAGCAAGAAGACACGTGTTTGATATTTTCGAATGGGACGCCCTTTGCTGTCAGCAGCACCGATCGATTTTTTCTTTATTCTTTTGTTGTGAAGTAAATATTGGCTCTGACATGTGAATCATTGAGATGCATAATCATCGATTGTTTTGAATGTTCTCTATGAACTGCCAGGCCTGTGTGTTTGATTGCAATGTACAGGAACGCTCAAAAGCTGCTCAAACTTTTTGTACTCCCTCTGTTCCTTTTTTACTTCACATATTACATTTATTTCAAGTCAATTGATTTTACATTGTGAATGTTGATACCTTTTTCTATAAGATTGATCAAAGTAGAGATACTTTGACTTCATACAAAACTTATATGCAGACTAAAAAGGATCGGAGGGAGTACATGTGAAACTGCTGCAAACGAGGTGATCACCCTAGGAACAATGCTAGTACGTATTGTTTTGCATGTTCATCCAATGCCAGTGATACAAGGATTCAAACTAATTGAACTAAATTAATTCATAATTAACCGAAGCTACCCACCCATGTCCGGCTGAGTTGAACAGAAGCTTCTTCTCCAGCGGACTAAGCTTCAGTGACTTAACTGCAGGTGCAGGTGCGTCACTGACATGTGGGCCAGATGCCTATTGGGCCTACATGTCAGTGACCCAACTGCACCTGTAGTTAAGTAACCAAAGCAACGTCCTTCTCCAACACAGCTCTCCAACTCCATGTCGCTGCCAAGAAGCTAATCGGCCGTCAATGGTCAACTCGCCAAGCTTGGCTTCAACCAGAGGGTAGCAGCGGTGGCCTTACTTGGACCCGAGCAGCGGCTGCCTACTATGTGCTACTCTTCCTCGTTTTCTGTGTGGCGCGGCATCGTTGGCAGTGGGACGGGGCCTCGACGGAGCCGGTGATGTCCTATATCTCATTGTCGGCGGGGCGGTGCCTTGGCAGAGCGGGGGAAATCCTCCGCCTCATTGACGGCAGGGCGGGGCCTCGACGGAGCCAGCGATGTCCTCTGCCTCATTGTTGGTGGGACGGGGGTCGGCAGAGCAGGGCCTCGCCGAAGCCGGCGAAGTCCTCCGCCTCGGTGCCGGCGGGGCGGGGCCTTGGCGAGAGCCGGCGATGCCCTCTACCTTGTTGTTGGCGGGAAGGGGCCTCGGTGGAGCAGGGCCTCGCCGAAGCCAGCGAAGTCCTCCGCCTCAGTGCCGGCGGGGATGGGGCCTTGGCGGAGCCGGCGATGTCCTCTGCCTCGTTGTTGGCAGGGCGGGGCCTCGGCGGAGCAGGGCCTTGCCGAAGCCGGTGAAGTCCTCCGCCTCGATGCTGGCGGGGCGGGGCCTCGACAGAGATGACATTGTCCTCTGCCTTGTAGTCGATCTCGCCAAACAACGCCTCACCCGCTTCATCGTCCTCTTTTTAGGCGGCCGGAACCTCTGTCACCCACATGCGGTACAGTTAGCGCGCAAGGCAGCTCTCGTGGGTGAAGCGATACGACTCCAGCAACGCCTCCTACTCTGCCCGCCTGGGGTGATCTGCTCCTCCGCCTGTAGGTGCTCCTGGAGGAGATCGTGGTTGTAGGCGGCGTCGGCTTGAGCCTCCTGGAACTGCTCCTGACGCTTCTGCCTCACTGTGTCCATGTATTGGGCACGGGCCTCACTGATGGTCATGGTGCAATGCACCAGCGAGGATGGTGCAGAGGAGGGGGTTGGCGCCGGATCGTCGACTACCACGTTCTCCATTGGACGTCGTCGTCCTCCGGCTGCCTCCTAGCCAGCCAGTCGGCATGTGTCGGATTTCGGGTTCCGGCAGACCCTTGAGGTTCGAACACTGGGGTGCGCGCGGAGATTTTGCCTCCTACCTACCTGCACCCCTCCGCCTTGCTAGGATCTAAACTACGGCAAGAACAACACAAGAGACACAGGGTTTATACTGGTTCAGGCCACCGTTGTGGTGTAATACCCTACTCCAGTGTGTGGTGTGGTGGATTGCCTCTTGGGCTTATGATGATGAACAATACAAGGAAGAACAGCCTCGCGAGGGTCTGTTCTTGGCTGGTGCGGTGAACTGCTGGGAGGAGTTCAGTCACCTTTCTCTCTCTCTCTCTCTCTCTCTCTCTCTCTCTCTCTCTCTCTGGCTGCTTCTCGGCCAAAACTCTTCTCTTCTAACCTGGCCGACCGAACCACCCCCTTTTCTATGTGGGTGGCTGGTCCTATTTATAGAGGCCCTGGTCCTCTTCCCAAATATCGAGCGGGAAGGGAGCCAACAATGGCAGGCTAATTTGAAGGGGGCAGCTAGTATCAGCTGTCCTGACAAAAGCAGTCTTCGCCTGCGCAAAGCTCTGGTGATGACACCGTCTCGGGCTCCACGATGACCTCCGTCTCGTAGTCCTCCTGGTCTTGGTCTCGTTGCACCGAAATGGAAACCTTTGCCTGATGCCTCGGTACTACGCGGCTGCGCTTGCCCCCTTTGCACCAAAGAGGAAAGGAGGACACTGCGCGGGCTGGCACCCGCCTGGCGCCCTGAGTCGTCATGGCTTGCATCACGGGCACCTCGTGAGGTACCCCGCCTTGATCTCTCTGCCTCCTCATGAGCCAGCCTGACGAGGCCGTGCCTGGGGAAGCTCCGCATCGTCCGCCCCGCGAGGCTTGGCCCCTCGCGAGGGTCTTGGGTTTGTGTTGGTGAAGATGGGCCGTGCTGGGCCCCCCTTTTGAGCCACGCCGCAGGCCGCAGGCAGGCAAGTCTGGGGACACCCGTTCCCAGAACACCGACAGTAGCCCCCGGGCCCAAGGCGCGCCCGAACTTGGTCGTGCAGGGAGGTGGAAGGCAAGAGCGAACCGCCGCGGGCCCTAACAGCCTGCGGCCTTGGGCGCCGCGTGGCGGTTGACTGGACGTGGGCACCTTTTGCAACCGCACGAGTTGATAAAGGAGTGGCATCCGCCTAGGCCTTGCTTCTTGCTTTCCCCGGTTGCTGCTCAAATCCCCTTTCTTGTGCCTCTCCTTCCTTCCTCCGAAATTTCCAGATCTGCTCCGACCGTGCGACCTAGGAAGCCATGGCGCCTCGTCAGCCCCCGGCCGTAGCTTGGTACTCGTCTGCCCTGGACCCGCCAAACGTGTCGGAGGCGAGCCTTGCCCGATTGCGCCAGATGGCGACGGCGCGGGGCATCGACGGGGCGAAGGCGTTCAAGGCCGGCTCCGCCACCCCCGAGGGTCAGGGGAGCACCTTCTATCCGTTCTTCGTAAGTGTCGTTGCCGCTGGCCTGGTGCCTCCCTTCTCTGAGTTCTTCTTCTCTGTCCTCCGCCATTACAAGCTACAGGCTCTGCATCTCCATCCCAACTCCGTCCTTCTCCTGGCAATCTTTGCTTATTATTGCGAGGCCCACGTTGGGGTGCAGCCCTCAGTGGCCTTGCTGCGCCACTACTTCTACCTCCGGACCTCTCGCAGTCCTGCTTCCGCGTGCGCGAGCTTCATCATGTACGGTGGCGCCATTGCCATCTCGAACCCTGGGAAAAGGATTGAGGGCTTCAGGAGGAAGTGGATCTTGGTGGATGCTAGGCGCATCCACCCTGGGATGATCTTGCCCACGGAGCAGCCCACGAGCTCCAGCGATTGGGGTCGAGCAGAGCTTGCGGATCCCCGCGCGAAGATGGTGTTGGAGAAGATGGACGCGGATCTGAGGCCGGCCAGCATGGCGGCGGCGAAGCTGACCGGCGCGTCGCAGCTGAGAGAATTCCTGGAGCACTAGCTGGCTCCGCTTCGGCAGTACTCACTCCCGATGTGGAAGCCCCGCCCGAGCCCCATGGCCATGGCAGACGGAGATCTGGCTGCGGTCATCCAATCTCTGGTCGGGGGCGATGTGGCAAGGTTGGGGGGCGCTCCTACGCCCTTGTTGAAAGGATCGATATGGTTGACTAGAGGGGGGTGAATAGGCAACTACCAATTTTTAGCTTTTCTTTACCAAATTAAACTTTGCATCAAAGTAGGTTGTCTAGATGTGCAACTAGGTGAGCAACCTATGTGATGCAATAACAACAAGCATACAAGCAAGCAAGGGTAGAAACAATAAAGAGCTTGCACAAGTAAAGATAAGAGATAACCAAGAGTGGATCCGGTGGAGACGAGGATGTGTTACCGAAGTTCCTTCCTTTTGAGGGGAAGTACGTCTCCGTTGGAGCGGTGTGGAGGCACAATGCTCCCCAAGAAGCCACTAGGGCCACCGTATTCTCCTCACGCCCTTACACAATGCGAGATGTCGTGATTCCACTATTGGTGCCCTTGAAGGCGGCGACGGAACCTTTACAAACAAGGTTGGGGCAATCTCCACAACTTAATCGGAGGCTCCAAACAAGACCACTAAGCTTCACCACAATGGAATATGGCTTCGAGGTGACCTCAACCGTCTAGGGTGCTCAAACACCCAAGAGTAACAAGATCCGCTAGGGATGAGTGGGGGAATCTAAAATCCCTTGGTGGAAGTGTAGATCGGGGCCTTCTCAACCACTCCCGAGCAAATCAACAAATTTGATTGGCTAGAGAGATAGATCGGGCGGAAATGAAGCTTGGAGTATTTAATGGAGCTTGAGCAATAAATAGAGCTTGGGGGAGGAAGAGGTAGGTGAGAAGGAGGAAGGGGACTCCCTTTTATAGTGGGGGCAACAATCCCGTTGCCCCCACCAACCAGCCCCGCACATGGCGGTACTACCGCTGAGAGGGGGCGGTACTACCACCAGGCGACGGTACTGCCGCGCCAACCAGCGGTACTGCCGCGCTGAGGAGACTTAGTAGGGAACGGACCCAAATGCGGTACTACCGCGGTGGTAGGGCGGTACTACCGCTCCTGGAACGGTACTACCGCCACTACAACCATGACTAGTGCCGCAAAACCCGACATGAGAAAAAGACCTCTCGAATCGAGGCGGTAGGAGCCAGACTACCCAGCAGTACTACGGCAGTGGGGTCAAGGGCGGTAGTACTGCTGTGGAGCGGTACTGCCGCTTGTGACCCTTCGGCTGTAGTACCGCAGGCAGTGCGGTACTACCGCTGGGGCGCGCGCGCGAGAGAGAGAAGGGATCTCTCAAATATGCTGAGGACACGGCGGATGTGCCAGGCCCCCAGCGGTACTACTGCTGTGGAGCCACAACGGTACTACCGCTGGGTGCGCGGTACTCCCGCTTAGACCCAGACAGAACAAGGAAGAGAGGAGAGATCTCTTCAATGGACAGGAAAAGCTCGGAGGGTGAGAAGTTGAAGTGTACGAGATGATTCCACCCATGCAAAACCCCAGCGGACCCCCTCTTGATAGTACGGTGCCCTCCACACAACTAGTCCACTGAGAAAGAAATGAAAGAGCTACACCGTCTTGAAATACACTCCGAGGGGAAGAAAGCGTCTCATGCCAGGGGAGAATCTGTGAATAATTCAACGCATAAGATTAGTCCGCAAAAATGTTGTCATCAATCACCAAAACTACCTTGCGAGAGATATGCCGTAACAATCTCCCCCTTTTTGGTGGATTGATGACAACTAGGGATTTGCACAAGGAAAAGAGATGAAACGAAGAAAACTAAGAACCACAAAATATAGACAGGCTCGCCCAGAATGTGTGCACCTAGAGAAGGCACAACACACACATTCGGATAAACACTCCCCCTATATTTTATAGTCCAACAATACTAAGCACAAAATATATGAGAGAAGAGACAAGCATGCATCTCATAATAAACTACAATACTCTGAAATGACATAAGTAATAAGGTAGCGATAGGGAGCATATGTCTTACACCATATGACTAGGACTTAGGTCTCACACCAAACCAAACCAAAGAAGGAACACACAAGAAAACACAAGACGACTCAAAGCACGACACAAGAAGCAAATCCCTACACTCTCTCCCCCTTTGGCAGCGAGACACCAAAAAGGGCATAGAGTGACACTACGACTCCAGGTGATGGGAGGAGGAAGAGCTCGAACATCACATCTCTGCATCTTCATCGTGGGTCGAAAACTGCTTGGAATCGGAGTCGGTCCAGTGGCAATTCTGATGAATCCAGTCCTCCTCTTCAGTGATCTGACCCTCAGACCCACTGACAACAGTTGCTCCCATCTGAAGCATGAGCTCCTTGTGGCGCGTCCTGGCATGCTTCTCCGCCACATGAGTCATGTACTGACCATGAGACTCCATGCAGAAAAGCTTCTTCATCTTGCGCTTAAGCTTCTGTGCCCACGACGGTTCTGCACTAGAGGGGCCAAAGTTCTCCTCATGATCATCAGTAGCAGCCTCACCCTCGATCCCCATGGCAGCAGCAGCAGCAGCATCTGCAGACGGACCACCTGTGGGAGCAGTAGCAGATGGACCCCCTGTGTGAGGCGCTGTCCAATTGTCCTTCTTCCTCAGACGCTTGATCTCGTGAGACACCAAGTCTCCAGTCTCTAGCAGCACTCTGGGATAAGTCTGTGCCCAGGCCCTCTCAATGAGCCTAATGTCATTGGAACCAAGTGGATATTCAAGAACAAGCAAGATGCCCATGGGATTATCATTCGCAACAAGGCTCGTTTGGTAGCACAAGGCTCCTCCCAAGTCGAGGGTATCGACTACGATGAAACCTTTGCTCCCGTTGCTCGTCTTGAATCCATTCGCATGTTGATTGCATATGCTTCTCATCATAACTTTAAGTTACAACAAATGGATATGAAGAGTGCTTTTCTTAATGGTCCCATTAATGAATTGGTTCACGTCAAGCAACCCCCCGGGTTCGAGGATCCCTACTTTCCCGATCATGTGTATCAACTCAATAAGGCACTCTATGGCCTTAAACAAGCCCCATGTGCGTGGTATGACCACCTTACCGAGTTGTTACAAGACCGTGGTTTTGAAGTTGGGCTAATCGACCCCACTCTTTTTACTAAGAAGGTAAAAGGGGAGTTGTTTGTGTGCCAAATATATGTTGATGATATTATCTTTGGTTCTCCTAACAAAGCTTTCAATGAGGAATTTGCCGCTCTCATGACCTCAAAGTTCGAGATGTCTTCCATGGGAGAGTTGAAGTACTTTCTAGGGTTCGAAGTGAAGCAAAGAAGAGAAGGAACCTTCATCAATCAATCCAAATACACCCAAGACATGCTCATGAGATTCAAGCTAAGTGACGTCAAGCCGGTCTCCACTCCAATGCCCACCAAGTGCCAACTTGACTTAGATCCCAATGGTAAAATGGTGGATCAAAAGGTATATCGTTCCATGATTGGTTCCTTGCTTTACCTTTGTGCATCTAGACTGGACATCATGTTGAGTGTGGGAATTTGTGCTCGGTTTCAAGCCGCACCTAAGGAAAGTCACTATGTGGCAGTCAAACGAATCTTCCGATATTTGGCTCATACCCCAAACTTTGGCTTATGGTACCCAAGAGGATCAAACTTCAAGCTTGTAGGGTACTCGGATTCCGATTGGGTGGGAGACAAAGTGGATAGGAAGTCCACTTCCGGAGGGTGCCAATTCCTTGGTTGCTCTTTGGTAAGTTGGTCTTCCAAAAAGCAAAGTTGTGTGTCTCTCTCATCCACTAAGGCGGAGTATGTTGCCGCCGGTAGTTGTTGTGCACAACTTCTATGGATGAGGCAAACTTTAAAGGATTACGATGTCACTTGTGACAAAGTGCCTCTTTAGTGTGACAATGAAAGTGCCATCAAGATTTCTCTCAACCCAGTGCAACACTTCAAGACGAAGCATATTGAGATTCGGTATCACTTCATCTGGGATCACATTAGGCGAGGAGAGATCGAGCTCAACTATGTCAACACTCATGACAACCTTGCAGATATCTTCACGAAGCCCTTGGATGAAGCAAGATTTCGCGAGTTAAGGCATGAGCTAAATATCATTGATTTGAGCAATGTTGCTTGAACCCGCGCACACCCTATCACGCTCAACTTGTTGTCTAGTTTAGGTGTAGGCATGGACATAGGGGGAGTGTTGTTCTCTCAATGAACTCTTCCTCCCCCCATTATGCATAAATTGATCAAGTCTTTCACTTTAGCCATTGTTGATGGCACTTGTGCTTAAAAGACGAGTTTTGGTCATGGGCCCAAGGTTAAAATCTTCGCGGTGCCATACCTTTTGCCTCAAACATAGGTGGCCTCGGCCACCGCCCTCTTGTGAAGAGGTGTGTCTTGGTCGTTTGCTGGTGTGTTTGCCGTTTTTGTCATTTCGTCGAGCTATAGCTGTGTCTGTTTAGTTGCCGTGGCGTGCTGGGCGGTACTACCGCTGGTGGTGCGCGGTACTACCGTTTATAAGCGGTACTACCGCCCCCCAGCGTGGTACTACCGCTGAGGGACGGGACCAGGGGGTTAAGTCGGGGCAAGGGGAGGTTCCTTCTCCCCCATACCCATTCACTTCTCCCCTCTTGTCTCTTCCTCTCTCCAGCCTCCTCTCGCCGCGGGAGGGCTCCGGCGGATCTCCGTCTCCGGGGCGTCCCTCTCCATTTCCCTTGGCGAAGTCGATCCCCACCTCGTCCTCTTGCCATGGATGCCGGTATTGCCCCCGTTCTTTCTTTCGTTTTGTTTCCTTTTTAGTTCTTGTTTCTTAGGGGCAATGGTGGTTGCATCTCTAGATTTTTGGCTAAATCTAGGCTTGAGTTGGTTGGAGAAAGCAACTAGGCTATCTCGATTAGAGTTTGGTAGGATTATTTTTGAATTTGGTAGGCCGGTAGTGCCGGATCTGACCACGGTAGTAGGAACCCGCTGTTTCACTGCCTCGTGCTAAGAAACTGCTGTTTGTCCGCCTCAAGCGGTACTACCGCTCTCTTGGAGCGGTACTACCGCTTGACCTAGAGCGGTACTACCACTCTCTCTGGGGCAGTACTACCACTTGGGGCGGTACTACCGCGGGCAGGTCACGATACTACCGCTGCCTGCCAATTTCCATCATTTTCCTGCCTTACCTTGATCTTTTGTTGTGTTTGTTGGCTTATGCTTGCTCTTTCTGGTTGTTTCGCGTTGTTCTTGTGTTTGGCTCCAGGTGATGACCGTTCCGAGCAGCTAGGTCGTCGTATCAACCCCGGGCGTGCCACATCAAAACGCTACCGCACCTCAGAGCCTGCCGGTGGTTCCTCGAGCACCCAACTGCCTCCAGCAAGTGCTTCTGCAAGTGTTCCTCCACCTCCTCAGCAATCGAAGCGAGCCGCCAACAAGCCAGAAGGGAAGACTGTGACTGAGATTACCAACAAGGAGTTTTGGGAGAAGCGTCGCCGCAACCCCTATGCGGTGGACCAAGTACCCACTTTGGTCAACCGCCCGTTCTGGAACCGTTTTCAGTTTGCCATCTACTTTGATGTGATCAAGGCCAAGAAGAATCTTTTTGTTGATGTTCGCTCCATTGACACTGATGCTATGGAGAAGGATCCGGAGTACTTTGGTGAAGCTCTTCAGATGTGCACTCAGCTAAACATTCTCAGGATCATGCAATTCAATAAGGATTTCGATGCCGATTTGGTGGCTCAATTCTATGCCACCATCCACCTTGGGACGGATGTCGACAGGACTCTGACATGGATGACCAATGGCAAGCTGCTTTCTGTCAAGTGGAAGGCTTTCATGGAGTTACTTGATGTGGTGGATACCGGGCTTGAGACTCCTGTCGGTTTCCGTCCTCACCGCAATGCTACATCCACCCACAAGCAAGCCCTTTGGCCCTACTGCACTGTGAAGATTCACCCAGTAACTGAGAAGAAGACCTATGAGCTGTCTCCGTATCTGGACATTCTTCATCGCATATTCCGTGAGACTCTCTTCCCTCGGATCGGGAATCCGGATATGGTCCACTCTTACCTCGTGGACATGCTCCTTTTCTGTCAGCATGAGAAGGAAGCAAGCACTGGAGAGAGCCTGGATATCTCTCATGTCATGTGGTCTGAACTTCTATCTGCCGTGTCTGAGCGCAAGTGTCCTATCTATGGTCCATTCATCATGAGGCTCATTGAGAGGGCCTGGGCACAGACTTATCCCAGAGTGCTGCTAGAGACTGGAGACTTGGTGTCTCACGAGATCAAGCATCTGAGGAAGAAGGACAAATGGACAGCGCCACACAGGGGGTCCATCTGCTACTGCTGCCATAGGGGGTCCGTCTGCCGATGCTGCTGCTGCTGCCATGGGGACCGAGGGTGAGGCTGCTACTGATGATCATGAGGAGATCTTTGGCCCCTCTAGTGCAGAACTGTCATGGGCACAGAAGCTTAAGCGCAAGATGAAGAAGCTTTTCTGCATGGAGTCTCATGGTCAGTACATGACTCATGTGGCGGAGAAGCATGCCAGGACGCGCCACAAGGAGCTCATGCATCAGATGGGAGCAACTGTTGTCAGTGGGTCTGAGGGTCAGATCACTGAAGAGGAGGACTGGATTTCATCAGAATTGCCACTGGACCGACTCCGATGCCGAGCAGTTTTCGACCCATGACGAAGATGCAGAGATGTGATGTTCGAGCTCTTCCTCTTGAAGAAATACACCCACGTGTACCTTGAGTAGTCATCCGCAATCACCAAGCAATACTTCCTACCTCCAAGACTATCGAAGGATGGGGGCCCAAAAAGATCCATGTGAAGGAGCTCCAAGGGCCTCTTTGAATAAATGATAGTCGTGGGAGGGTGAGCCTTCTCATGTAGCTTTCCTTCGATACAGGCACTGCAAGCACGATCTTTAACAAAACTAACATTCGTTAGTCCACGGAAACGGTCCCCCTTGAGAAGACTTTTCAGAGATCTCATATTGACATGGGCTAAACGGTGATGCCAAAGCCATCCCACATCAACTTTAGCCATTAGGCATGTCGCGGTCTTAGTGGGTCGCTCCGAAAAGTTAATCACATATAGACCATTCTCGACATGCCCAACAAAAGCTACTTTAAGAGTCTTGCTCCACAAGAGGGCCACGGTATCGATATCAAAGGAAGTGGCAAAGCCCAGGATAGCAAGTTGACGAACGGAAAGTAAATTGTATGCAAGGGAATCAACAAGCATGACCTTCTCGATCGTGAGATCATGAGAGATGACCACCTTGCCAAGTCCCAATACCTTAGAAGATGAGGCGTCACCCCACTCTACATTGGTGGGCATAGATGGAACCTTGTGCATGTCCACCACCAAGTCCTTGCTTCCAGTCATATGATTTGTAGATCCGCTATCGAGCAACCATGATCCCCCACCGGAAGCAAACACCTACAAGAGATCAATGCTTGGTTTTAGGTACCCATTTTGTAATGGGTCCTTTGATGTTAGTAACAAGGGTCTTAGGAACCCAAATAGACCATTCAATATACTCATGAAGAGAACCAACAAACTTGTCATAAACATGCCCATCACTAGCACGACATAACACATAAGAAGGATTAAAATCGCCGGCTTTGTTGGGAGGGGTGACATTGCCCTTCTTGACATTGTTCTTCTTCTTCTCCTCAGGGGCACTTTCTCCCTCCCTCACAAAGGTTTGCATGAGGGGAGGAGGTCGTTTGGTCTTGTCATTCTTCTTCTTGTTCTTGGAGTCGGGCACATACCCAACCCCTTCCTTGGCCACACCTCCCTTTTGGTTGATCAAGAGATCATTGAGGTTCTTCTTGCCTTGTATGCAAGTCGCAAGACCTCTCTCAAGTTGCTCCTTCAACTTAGCATTTTCCTCAACAAGATGTATATGCTCACAACACGGGTTAGTAGCATTTGCATTATCAATTAAAACCATATGAGGAAAAGTTGCTTTCTCCTTAGTTAGCTTCACTTGGAGTTGATCATGAGACTCCTTGAGACTAGCATGAATACCCTTCAAGGCCTTGTGGGCCTTGTCAAGTATATCAAACTCCTCTTTGAGTCTAGCAAGATCAACCCCGAGTTTGGCCTTCTCGGAATTTAGCACACGAGAAACAATGAGGGCATGATCATAATCTTTCTTTAACTTAGCATGATCAACGTTGTGAGACTCCTCAAGAGCCAAACGAAGACCACGCTCTTCCTCAAGAGCATTGGAAAGATCCGAAATCTCATCGGCATAGTCACGACTATGCCCTTCCATCTTAGAAATGGTGTCTTCGTGAGCCTCGATCATGTCATTGGCCTCACCCAGTTGTTCCAAGAGAGCAACTAAGTGCTTCTTGGATTTTCCCTTGAGTTTGCCCATAAAGGCCTCAAACTCGTTAGCCTCCACATTAGCTCCCTCAAGTTCATTAATGCTATCCATTGGGGAAGGATTATTAATGATGGTAGTTTTGATGTTGGAGGTTACCTTGTTGGTGGCTTTAGCCATGAGGCACTTGGCGGTGATGCTCTCGTTGGGTGAGTCGAAGAGAGACACCCGTGACGTTGTTACAATGGCAACGGAGGCCATGGCAACCGACTCATCATCTTCATCATCGTCATCATCCTCATTGTACTCTTCTTGCACAACCAAAGCCTTGGGAGGAGTCTTCTTGGTGAAGTTGTTCTTGTTGGGGAACGACTTGGCCTTGTCCTTTCGGATGAGTTTTCCACCATTGTCTTCCCTCTTCTCATATGGGCATTCCGCAACGAAATGACTCACGTTGCCGCAATTGTAGCAAGTTCTTACACGTTGCTTGCCCCTTGTGCCACTCGAGTTCTTTTTGCTAAAGTTGGACCTCGAGTTTTTCTTGCTCCAAAATTGCCTTGAAGCAAGTGCCATGTGTTCATGATATGCATACTTCGTATCTTCGGGGTTGCTCTCCTCTTCTTCCTCTTCTTCTTCTTCCATGGTGAGCTTGGCCTTCAATGCAAGGTTAGGCTTCTTTGCCCGTTGAGAACGGAGCACCGCATTGTCGGCGGTCTTGTCCAAAATGTTCATGGCCACAAACTCATCCAACACTTCGCTTGAGGTCAAAGTGTGGAAGTCCGGTCTTTGACGAATGATGGAGGACATGGCCTTGTGGTAGGGCATCATTGCCTTGAGGAATTTGTGCTTGATCCAATTGTCATCCGTGTCCTTGCTCCCGTGATCTCATAGTGAGACCGCGAGTTTGGTTACTCTCCGATAAAGCTCACGAGGTTCTTCATCTTCCTTCATTGCAAACTCATCGGCCTCATCTTGTACCACTTCATAGTTGGACCGTTGAATGCTTGCGCTTCCCCGGTAGAGAGACATGACACAATGCCATGCATCTTTGGCCAAGGCGAAGGGACGAAGATGAGGTAGGTCTTTGGGTGGAATTGCATCTTGAATGATGAAGAGAGCATTCTCATTGAAATGATTGTCCGCGGCTTCTCGAGGAGTGAAGTTGCTTGGATCATGTGGATAGAAACCTTCTTCAATGATTCTCCAAAGGTTAGTGTTCACATGATTTAAATGACGTTTAAAGCGGTAAACCCAAGAATCAAAATCCTCATTTTTCACAATCTTAGGGGGAGGACCGGCATGATTCAAATGAGTGGAAGGAACCAGTCCACCATAAACAAGTGGTGGTTCCACATGGGCAAAGATGCCGGTGCCATTCTTGCCACTAGAAGAAGGAGCCTTTTCACTGCTAGCTTCCCCCTTGTCGGGGATAGCATCTGACACCTTGTTGGCGGGATCACCCACTTTCAACGGTGCGGTGGAAAGTTTAAGCCCCTCAAGAAATTTAGTAAAATGCTTTCAACTTCGGTCGTCATGGAGGTTTTCAATGTCTCCAAGGCCACATTGATCTCCTCACGAGAGATCGAAGTTCCCCCATCTCCCGTAGACAAGATCGGATTCATACCAGAGTGTTCCTCCACACCGTCTACGGTATCAACCATACTCTTTGGATGGTAAAGTCCTTAAAAAGAGACGAGGCTCTGATACCAATTGAAAGGATCGATATGGTTGACTAGAGGGGGGGGGGTGAATAGGCAACTACCAATTTTTAGCTTTTCTTTACCAAATTAAACTTTGCATCAAAGTAGGTTGTCTAGATGTGCAACTAGGTGAGCAACCTATATGATGCAATAACAACAAGCATACAAGCAAGCAAGGGTAGAAACAATAAAGAGCTTGCACAAGTAAAGATAAGAGATAACCAAGAGTGGATCCGGTGGAGACGAGGATGTGTTACCGAAGTTCCTTCCTTTTGAGGGGAAGTACATCTCTGTTGGAGCGGTGTGGAGGCACAATGCTCCCCAAGAAGCCACTAGGGCCACCGTATTCTCCTCACGCCCTCACACAATGCGAGATGCCGTGATTCCACTATTGGTGCCCTTGAAGGCGGCTACCGAACCTTTACAAACAAGGTTGGGGCAATCTCCACAACTTAATCGGAGGCTCCCAACAAGACCACGAAGCTTCAGCACAATGGAATATGGCTCCAAGGTGACCTCAACCGTCTAGGGTGCTCAAACACCCAAGAGTAACAAGATCCGCTAGGGATGAGTGGGGGAATCTAAAATCCCTTGGTGGAAGTGTAGATCGGGGCCTTCTCAACCACTCCTGAGCAAATCAACAAATTTGATTGGCTAGAGAGATAGATCGGGCGGAAATGAAGCTTGGAGTATTTAATGGAGCTTGAGCAATAAATGGAGCTTGGGGGAGGAAGAGGTAGGTGAGAAGGAGTTAGGGGACTCCCTATTATAGTGGGGGCAACAATCCCGTTGCCCCCCACCAACCAGCCCCACACAGGGCGGTACTGCCGCTGAGAGGGGGCGGTACTACCGCCAGGCGACGGTACTGCCGCGCCAACCAGCGGTACTGCCGCGCTGAGGAGACTTAGTAGGGAACGGACCCAAATGCGGTACTACCGCGGTGGTAGGGCGGTACTACCGCTCCTGGAACGGTACTACCGCCACTACAACCGTGACTAGTGCCGCAAAACCCGACATAAGAAAAAGACCTCTCGAATCGAGGCGGTAGGAGCCAGACTACCCAGCGGTACTATGGCAGTGGGGTCAAGAGCGGTAGTACCGCTGTGGAGCGGTACTGCTGCTTGTGACCCTTCGGCCGTAGTACCGCAGGCAGTGCGGTACTACCGCTGGGGCGAGAGAGAGAGAGAGAGAAGGGATCTCTCAAATATGCTGAGGACACGGCAGATGTGCCAGGCCCCCAGCGGTACTACTGCTGTGGAGCCACAGCGGTACTACCGCTGGGTGCGCGGTACTGCCGCTTAGACCCAGACAGAACAAGGAAGAGAGGAGAGATCTCTTCAATGGACAGGAAAAGCTCGGAGGGTGAGAAGCTGATGTGTATGTGATGATTCCACCCATGCAAAACCCCAACGGACCCCCTCTTGATAGTACGGTGCCCTCTATGCAACTAGTCCACCGAGAAAGAAACGAAAGAGCTACACCGTCTTGAAATACACTCCGAGGGGAAGAAAGCGTCTCGTGCCAGGGGAGAATCTCTGAATAATTCAATGCACAAGATTAGTCCGCAAACATGTTGTCATCAATCACCAAAACTACCTTGAGAGAGATATGCCGTAACACTTGTTCCTCTGCGACGACTAGGAGCGGGTAGTGAAGTCCATGCCCATCTTCAATGGGGATGGGCCCGTGCCCCTGGAAGCTCCTGAGGGACCGGTGGACGTGCCCTCTGACGACTCCAGCAAAGAAGAGGAAGGGCCTGACTCCGAGGCGACCGACGGGGAGTCGAGGGCTCCCCTCCCCCGGCGCAGGTCCCGCGTTCTCCGCCTTTCTCCGAGCGATGACGACGAGGATGACGACGAGCAGGACGGCGGGAGCTCGCCCCCGATCCCGAAGAAGGACAGGACCGGGCTGATCTCCCACGGGTCTGCCCCGGCCCCGGGGTGGACCGCAAACGCACCTTCCGCCACCAAGCTTCCCGAGGTTGACCCTTCCAGCCGGCTTTCAGGCTTCAAATTTGGCCGGAGGCTGCTTGAGCTCACTGGCGACGACCCGTAAGCGCTTGATTCTTGCCTTTAATTCTTGCTCTGCTTCTGAGGCTTGACGTCCGCATTTCTTGGGTAGGCTGGCGCCCGCAACAAAGAAGCCAAAGGGGGCTCCTGAGGTTCCACCCGTGGTTGCGCCTCTGCTTGCGAAGGAGGGTGACCGTGACGCACAGGCTTCTCCTGCCTGGTCGTCCTCGCGAGGCCTGGCTGAGCCGGCTGGGGCGAGCTCAGCCCCCACGGCCCAAGTGGCTCCTGAGGTGCTCTCGCCTGCTGCCGCCACTACAGCTGTCGGGGCGCGGCAGACTCCGCCTCAGGATGCTGCGGCCACGCTGCCGCCTTCTCCTCCTACTCCATCGGCTGTTGTCTCTCCGACTCCTTCTGCCGTTCTGGATCGTGCTGTTGCTGAGCTGGACCGACTGCGGCAGGATCTTCTTGGCGCCGACCCCCGCTTGGTGGTCGGGCGTTTGGAGCTGGCTTCAGGATGGGTTTGCTCCGACGCTTTGATTCGGGTGGCGCTGGTCCAGGCCTCGACGGCATGCGACGAGGAGAAGCAGGCTGTCCTTGAGGCGAAGGTTGCTCGTGATGCAGCCCTGGGGGAGGTGGTCAACGTCCGTGGTCGTTGCAAGACGCTGGAGGATGAGCTGCAAGGCCTGCGGGATCAGCTTGCAAAAGAGGTCCGCCTTCACCAAGAGCAGGAAGAAGGCGTGAAGGCGCGCGAGGCGGCCATCGAGGGCCGGGAGGCCAAGCTCAGGAAGTGCCGCGACCGCCTAGGCGCGCTGGAGCAGGAGTTGGGGGCAAGGAAGGCCGAGCTGGACGACAAGGCCCTGGTTCTTGGCGAGGACCGCATGGCCTTCACGGAGTTGGAGGCGAAGGCTCGCTCCTCGCTAAGGACGCTTTACGACAGCGGCCTGGAGAGCCCACTGGCTGGCGCTGAGGACGGCCCCGCCAAGCTGCTTCCCTTCCTGGTTCACGCTCTTGAAGATGTCGCCCTTGGCCTTGGCCCCACAGCCGAGGCCGAGGTGCATGTCTTGTCTTCTGCAGCACTGACGCGGGTCCTCACCCACATCTACCTTCGCGATCCCAGCGTCGACCTCGACAGCCTGCTGGAGGCAGCAAGCGGCGAGCGTGCCGCTGCTGCTGCCGAGGCCGTGAAGGGTCGCGCGGAGGCTCTGCTGGGGAAGTTCCGGGCCTTCAGCACCAAGCTGGAGCAAGGCGCTGCCGATCCTGCTGCTCCGTTAGGCGAACCCACTCCGCGCTGCTCCCCCGCTGACAAGTGACTCTGTCGTGGCTCCTGTCCTGCCTTTAATTCCTACACATGTATCATGCCTCGGGGAGGCGGTTAAACTTGCGTTTGGCATTGAGATAATAGTATGGACTGTAATATTTGCTTTTGAATTCCTGGAAATTGGCGCTTTTCCTTCCTACTTGCTTATGTTCTACGCCGGCAGAGCCCGGCCCCGCGCATGCCTCACCCAGCGTTGGTCCCGACCGGAAACCAGGACGGGGCCAAGGAGTGAGGGGCCACGTGACAAGTTAGGCTCCTGAGTCGCGATGCTCAGGAGTCCCCCTTGGCGCATGAACAGCAAGTAGGGAGGTGTGATGCGGGTGGATCTATTGTTCTACATCTGCAGAGCCCGGCCACGCGCGTGCCTCACCCAGCGATGGTCCCGACCGGAAACCAGGACGGGGCCACGGAGTGAGGGGCTACGTGACTAGTTAGGCTCCTGAGCCGCGATGCTCAGGAGTCCTCCTTGATGCTCAAACGGCCTTCATACCTTGGCTCCGCTCGGGGAGAGGCGCGCGACGAACCAGGCCCGGGGGGGCCTGGCTGGGCGGCGTGCGTCCGGGTGTGACCCAGGCGCAGCCCCCGTGCCCAGCCCCCTCGCGCGGCACTCCCGAGGGGAGGCGTTACGATGAGGCTAGACACTGAGCTCTGGGCTCCCTGAGGTTGATGCGGCCCGGGGGCCACCCTTAGTTGTTTATCACCAGCGCGGAGCATAGCGCTTCCGTATGTGTACGGGCATAGCCGCTCCTCGGTAGTGTCGTCAGCCAGCGCGGAGCATGGTGCTTCCACTGGTATGTGGGAGGGGGCCCCCCTCCGGGAGGAGCCCCCGGGGCGTGTACAGCCCCGCCCTGACACATGGCTGGCACGGTAGGGCCTGGCGAGGTGTATCTGGGCACCCGTGAGCCAGCGCGGGACTCACGGGGCCCTACCTCTAGGCGGGTTGCGCCTGGCACTGGGCCTTATCTTGTGATGTGTCCCTGCAAATTTGGTTAGATGCCTGCACTCTACGTCCTCGGGTCCCGGCCCTCGAGCTGGTCTCAGCCGTCGCTGGTATGCCAGGTCGCTATGCCATGGACAAGGCCAGAGGGTGAGGGCTGGAGAGCCAGTAAGAGCCCTGAGTCGCGATGCTTAGGTACCCCCCCTTTAACGTGCAAGTGGTCGGCATGGAGAAGAAGAGGTGCCGTGGACCGGCATCAAATAATCAAGCATGGTGGGTCTAACGCATAATCATAAATAAACGCAAATGGGATACATGCCGCTGGGCCTGGCCCGAGCGGCTTGGGGATCATGCAGCCCGAGGGGCGCCCCGAACAAGGTAAGCTAACAACATGGAATAAAAAGGGGATACACGCCGCAGGGATAGACCCACGCGACCTGGGAATAATGCAGCCCTGGGGGCGCTCCCAGCTGGAAGTGAAACTTGAAAGATGTCACGTGATGATGTTGAGGACGAAGGTGTGTTGGTGTAGCAGGCTCGGTGGGCTGCGGAAGCCGATCCTCATGAGCCCCCAGGCCCAGGGGACTCGGGAGGCTCCGGAGGCGCTGGTGGCTCCTCGCGGACCATCTCCATCTCCGCCAGGGCTGCAGAACGCCTGGACTCTTGTGCCTCCGTGGTGCCCCTCATAAGGTGCTGGTACGTGGCAGCCGCGTTCAGCAAGCCGTAAGGCATGCGAACGTAGCTGTAGGCGGACCTCCGCAGCGCCCCACTCGCGAGGGCCAGAGGCGCTCCAGGGAGGCGACTCGGTTGAGCCCTGGTACGTCGATGAAGGCACGTAGCCCGCCATCGTCGCCTGGATGGGGAGCCACTGCTGGTAGGCGGCGGCCGCCTTTCATGACTCTTGACTCCTGTAGCACCTGAATGGCCTTGCTGACGAACTCCTGAGGGTCTGGATCTCCTCGCCTTGCTCGTTCTTGAGGGAAACGTGCTTCGAAACACGCCTCCATGTGGTGCCCAAGCGCCTCCCTCGTGACCCTAGCTAGGTCGGTGGCCCTCCAGAGGAGAGCCCCCAAGCCCTGCCTGAGGAGGGCGCCGGGCGCGCTTTCCTATGTGATGGAAGGAGGTTCCCCCTGGGCAGGCACGGGCCCAGAGGGGCCTGCCTCCTGAGGGGCCGGGCCGGACGATGTGTTCTTCTTCTTAGGGGCGGTCTCGGGAAGCCTCCTACTTCCACGATTCGGGTCTTCCAGTGACGCGGCCTGAAAGGCTCGTTCCAGGGAACACACCGCGTCCTTCTCTTCACAGGGCACCGTGATGACTCTGCCGCTTCCTAGCATCTTGAGGACGTTGTAGCCGTGGTGAGTTACGGCCATGAACTTGGCCAACGCTGGGTACCCAAGGATGGCGTTGTACGGCAGGCGGATGTGAGCGACGTTGAAGTCGATGAGCTCGGTGTGGTAGTTGTCGCGTGCTCCGAAGGTGACAGGGAGGCGGACCTGCCAAATTGGGACCGTGGAGCCGTCGGTGATACCGGAGAAAGGCTTGGTTGGCTGAAGCTGGCTGTAGGGCACTTGGAGGTTGTTGAATGTCTCCACGGACAGGACGTTGAGCCCTGCCCCGCCATCGATGAGGGTCTTGGTGACCACCACGTTGCTGATGATTGGGGAACAAAGCATCGGGAGGACTCCGGCTATAGCCGCACACTTGAGCTGATCTGTTGAGCTGAACGTGATGGCGCACACCGACCACCTGAGAGGGCGCGTGGCTTCGAGCCTGGGGAGGACTGCGTTCACTTCGCGGGCGAACTGCTTGAAGATGCGCTGAGAGGCTGGGGCTTGAGCCCCGCCAGGATGCAGGCGATCGCGCGCGGCTCCTGGAAGCCCCCAGCCCCCTCGTCCTGGTGGCGGTCCTCGTTTCTCCTTGGCAGCGGCGGCAGCGGTGGGAGGCCTGCGTTGCCTTGCGGGCGATCCTCGCGAGGCTGATCCCTCCAGTCTCCCTCGCGAGGCGGGTCTTGCCAGTGATCCTCGCGAGGTTGATCGCCCACCCCTGGCGCGGGCCACGGTCTTCCCAGCGTCTTGCGTTCCTTCCTCCTCCTCGACCGTAGCCCCGGTCACCGCGGTCAGGGTGACGGCCAATCCTTCCTTCTCACACGGCTCGGAGTTCTTGACATTTGTTGGTGTTGTGGGTGTGGAGGTCGTGGTACACACAGTACCAGCTGCCCTTGGAAGGTTCGGGCTGATCTCTGCCCCGCTTGGTGTCTGGTTCTGCCGCAAGCACGATAGCCCCCTTGCACTTCACATCCTTGGCCTTGGGCTTCTTCTCTTCTGGGTCTGCGGCGGGCAGCTCGAGGAGGGAGAGACGCCCTTCCTCAGCCCTGGCGCACTTGTTTGCCAAGTTGAACAGCTCCAAGGAAGTGCACAGGTCTTCATGCATCGCCAGCTCCTCCTTCATCTTGACATCACGCACGCCGTCGGAGAAGGCTGAGATGATGGCCTCCTCAGTCACCTTGGGAATCTTGAGGTGTGCGTTGTTGAAGTGCTAGATGTACTTCTGCAGGATCTCCCCGGGCTGTTGCTTGATGCGGCGCATGTCGCTCATGGCGGGTGGCCGGTCGCGAGTGCCTTGGAAGTTAGGGATGAAGCGGGTGCGCATCTCGTCCCAGGAGGAGATTGTGCCTGGAGCCAGGTTCAGGAGCCAGGTGCAGGCCCCGTCCTTGAGCGCCATGGGAAACCAGTTCGCCATGACCTTCTCGTCTCCGTTGGCAGCTTCGATGCCCAGCTCGTAGAGATGGAGGAACTCCGCAGGGTCGGCCGTGCCATCGTAGCGAGGAGGCAGGTCTGGCTTGAACTTGCCGGGCCATGTGATGCTGCGTAGTTCGGTGGTGAAGGCGCGGCAGCCTGCTGTGGCCACAGGAGGCCTTGGGTGACGGAGAGCTTGGTCTTGCATGTCCCCACGCGCTGCAGCTGAGAGCAGCGCGGGGTCTTGACGCATGGGAGCAGGAGCATGGTCGCGACGTGCTGGAGCAAGGAGCTCCCGGGTTGCTTCTTGCGGGCGAGGGACTTCTTGGCAGCTCTGTTCTTGCCGCGCTGGCACCTGATGGAGCGGGTTCCGCCCAGGGGCCACGTGCCTTGGAGCCATGGCGTCTTCTTGAGGAGGAGGCGGCCGGGGCGCCGCCGGAGCCTCGTCGCCCGCGTGGGGCGGGGTGCGGTGCAGCGCAACGGACGGTGCAGGAGAGCCCCCTGCGGCGCGGACGAGCTCGGCGACGCGGTCGAGCCATTCTTCATAGATGTCGTCGACGGGACGGTAGCGCAGGAGCTCGTTCGCCATGATGAGTGCAGCCCGAGCCTCCATGGGCGCGCGGAGCGCGCGGGACGAAGATCCAGCTGGGGTGAGCGAGGGAGTTGCGGTGCGGCCGTCTTGCCGCACGGACGGATGCTGAGACGGTGCTTGCTACTCGTCCCCCGCCGGGCCGGTGGCGGCGTTGACGACAGAAGACGAGGAACGGCGAGGACGCCCGCCGACAGGGGCCGTCTGGGCGATGCGGGAAGCGAGCGCGGCCCGGCGCTCGGCGCGGGCCCGACGAGCGTCAGACATGGGCGTGATGGTCGGAGGAGAACGGGGTGGTGGAAGACAAATTCCGGCGCACCCCTACCTGGCGCGCCAAATGTCAGATTTCGGGTTCCGGCAGACCCTTGAGGTTCGAACACTAGGGTGCGCACGGAGATTTCGCCTCCTACCTACCTGCACCCCTCCGCCTTGCTAGGATCTAAACTACGGCAAGAACAACACAAGAGACACAGGGTTTATACTGGTTCGGGCCACCGTTGTGGTGTAATACCCTACTCCAGTGTGTGGTGTGGTGGATTGCCTCTTGGGGCTAATGATGATGAACAATAAAACGAAGAACAACCTCGCGAGGGTCTGTTCTTGGCTGGGGCGGTGAACTGCTTCTCGGCCAAAACTCTTCTCTTCTAACCTGGCCGACCGAACCACCCCCTTTTCTATGTGGGTGGCTGGTCCTATTTATAGAGGCCCTGGTCCTCTTCCCAAATATCGAGCGGAAAGGGAGCCAACAATGGCGGGCTAGTTTGAAGGGGGACAGCTAGTATCAGCTATCCTGACAAAAGTAGTCTTCGCCTGCGCAAAGCTCTGGTGATGACGCTGTCTCGGGCTCCACGATGACCTCCGTCTCGTAGTCCTCCTGGTCTTGGTCTCGTTGCACCGAAATGGCAACCTTTGCCTGATGCCTCGGTACTCCGCGGCTGCGCTTGCCCCCTTTGCACCAAAGAGGAAAGGAGGACACTGCGCGGGCTGGCACCCGCCTGGCGCCCTGAGTCGTCATGGCTTGCGTCACGGGCACCTCGTGAGGTACCCCGCCTTGATCTCTCCGCCTCCTCGTGAGCCAGCCTGACGAGGCCGTCCCTGAGGAAGCTCTGCATCGTCCGCCCCGCGAGGCTTGGCCCCTCGCGAGGGTCTTGGGTTTGTGTTGGTGAAGATGGGCCGTGCTGGGCCCCCCTTTTGAGCCACGCCGCATGCCGCAGGCAGGCAAGTCTGGGGACCCCCATTCCCAAAACGCCGACAGCAGGAATGGATTCCATATCCTTTTGGTCCGTCGTCCGCCTGTCCCGAAGAGCACTGGGGCGCGAGGAAACCATGGTGGGAGTGGTGTGGACATGAGAAAGGGAACGGAGGCGGATGACTGCGGCTATGGCCGGCGCAACAGTTTATATAGCAATGTTGGGCGGCAGCGGGATGGACGGGTGGCACCGGAGTAGCCACCTCAGTAACCATGTATCGTTAATATGGGCGGCAGATGGACGGACGGACAACACTTGTGTCGTTTGAACATGCAGCAATCGCCTGCACTGGGAAGCGGCGTGGGTGGCGCTGGCCGTTTCGGGCGAAAAGTGTGCGCGGGCGAGGGAGGCGGTATGGGTGGGCGAGGGCGGTCGGACTCATGCTTGGCAGCGGTCCGGTCCAGCATCCGGACATGCTGGCTCGCCAGCGAGCTCGCCGAGCTAAGCGACGACAATCAGCCGATGGATGTGGCTTCCGACCAGGAGTCGGCGCCACCGCCCAAGCCAGTTCATGTCGTGTTCACCATAGAGTAGGTGCGGCCTCACTTCGACGCCCTAATGGCGGAAGAGCTACCAGTGTAGGAGGGCCTGTGTTGCAACCTCTGTCTCCTCAATGAGCACTGGCTCACAAAAAGACGAATTGCCGGCGAACAAGCAAACGACAATGCCGTCGCGGACATGTGGCCATATGAGCCTGGCTTCCTAAATGAGCAGCGAGCGCTATATCAGACCATCCATAGGACCCACGAGGCCCTCTTAGTCACCCTTCGAGTTGTTGCGCTCGCCGTGGCGCCGCCGTCTCACGTTGTCAACATGGTCAACGAACATGAGGAATCCGGAGATGATTTTAATTGGAGAGGATGATAGCAGGGACCCATCAGGGGCATAGCCGCATGTACGCAAATGCGTCCTTACTATATACAACTATTTTTTTACTTCCTCCTAGTTTCCCGACATCACGGTCCCACACCATTCTCAACCTATATAGTCAATAAATAAAAGAATTGCACAAGGAGCGGCCGACAGCTGGGACCCAGCAACTCGAACAATATTTGTGTTTTTGATGTGCGAGCAGAGTTTTTCTTGAGCAATGTTTTTGTTGTTGTTCAGATGAGCAGGGTAGCAACTGGGCCGGCTGTGGCCCATTTAGCTCAGTCCTTGAGGTATAGTTGGGCTAGCCCAACCCAGATATTAATTATTTTCAAGCTGAAAATGGCTAGCCCAGCTATACTTATTTTTTTGAGGAATACCCAGCCCATGTCAACTTGTTATTCCTCGCCCCGCTGGGCTATAAATCTTTTCTAGGAGGGATGCATTAGGATTAACAAGAAAATGGGTATTAAGGAATAATAAATGGGATGTAATTATAAAAACTGGGTTGTAACTCTAAAAATGCACCAAACACGTAATTAGTTAAAAAATATTTTTTTTGGATTTTGAAAATTTTAATTTCATTACTCGTTGCACGCGCAATATTTTGTTGGATTTTTACGTAATATAAATTTATTTTGAAATTATATTTAAGCTGACTAGATATTTCGAGATAAAAATATTTTGGATCCCATCAAAATGTGAATTTTTTTATTGAATTCTGTTTTGTGCTATTGGTTGAAATTATTAATGGTTGTCCTAACTAGAAAATGGGTTGTAATTTTAATAAACTGTAAATGGGCTATAGTAAATTCCATTAGAATTCAAAAATGGGATGTACATTCTTACAAATCGCAAATGGGCTATATGTTCTTGTCACACACTTGTGGGCCTACTAAGTTGACGCGTACGCAAAGCTTTGTCAACTTATAGTCAACTCATGGTTCTAGCAGCAGTGGCCATTGGATGTCCATCCAACGCATGTCGTGCTTCTTCTTCAATCTTGGATATTCTTGCTTCAGCCGCCCAAACCACCGCCGGTGGTATCGCCTGCTACTGCCTCTCGTGGCCGGCTGTGCTGCCGCGCAGGACTCACCGGCCCACCCTACTCCCATAGCCGTCCAGGCCATTCCTCTACTCACCAACACCTCCTGTTATTCTCCCGCGACAGTAGCCTCACACCATAGCCAAACCAGTGAGCCCTCGTACTCCCCTCCACCCGCCTCGCCTTCCCTGGCTCCCTTCCTAGGCCTCACCGTCGTCCATCGCCTGGGTGCTGTCCACGCGGCGTGGTCAACATGGTCAACGAACGATAGCCATCGGAAAAGGACTCTACGCGGTGAGGCTGACAGATGAACCCACCAGCTACATCTTCGCACGCAAGGAAGTGCGTCCATATTACGGCAAAAAAATGATTCTTCCCGCTAACAGCTGGGACCCACGAGCTATATCTTCGCATGTAAGGGAGTGTGTCCATATTTGTGACGCCCCGAAACCGACGCTTTAGATGCCTTTCATGTTTTGTGTGTTAGCTATGTTATTTAATTGTTTGTTGAATTTCATCATGGCATCATGCGCATTGCATCTTTGTTTTCAAAACTTGCATCCGTTCATAGTTGCCATGTCCCCCCTTGCCTTCGTTGCCCGTTCCGAGACCAACCTTGTTCTTCGCTTTCCCTCTTGCCTAAACCGGAGTCTCTTTGCACAGTGTATCGACCCCTCGCCCGTGTCCGAAACTTCCCCGAACCCGAACCGGACTATCGTTACCGTTGTGTCCGGATCATCCCCAAACATCTATAAAACATCTTCGGTTACTTATTTGACTCTCCTAACCTATTTATGACTGTACGATTATGACGAGAGGGCCCGAGTAGCCACTAAACTAATCTACCTTCTATATAACCAGACAAAACCCTAAAATCTAGGGAGATGTCCGATCCACCCATCGCCGCCGCCGCCACTCCACCGAATCCCCCTCGGGATCCTCCCGATCCAGTTCCACCCGAGACCAATCGCAGCCTCCACCTTCTCGGTGTCCCCTCTTGTCCAACCATCGCCAGCGCCCAAATCCTGCAGGAGCCCGAGCTCCTTTGCCCGCGGCCCCTTCCTCGCTCGTGCCCGAGCAGGAGTGCTCGGCCTCGTCTCCTTGCGTTGCCGTTCGCCACGCCGGTGACTACGGGCACAACCTCCTCAGCAGCGCCCCGCCTCCTCAACCACCTCGCATCTCTGCCTCATCAGCTCCGCTGCCGGCAGCAGCACCCGTGCCAAGCCTCGTCCTGCAGCCCCCTCATCCAGGAGCTGCACGAGAAGAGGAGCTCCTCTTCGTCGTTTCCGCAGCAGTCGCTCGACCTGGCCACTCTTGTCTGCTCTAGTGAGCCTTGCCACCATCGACGGCCGAAGCCAGGTCCCGTCGCTACTCTTCCCTTCTTCCCCTGGTTCTTCTTGTTGACCCCTCCCTCTCCATGTAACCTCCCTCTCTCGTAGTTTTCATAGAAGGAGCTCCGTCTGCGCCATGGATGCCCTGCCTCGCCAGATCCGTCCATTCCCCTCGTCCCGCACCCCGAATCTGGTCGATCCGAGCTTCCCCATGCCCAAGACCTTGCCGCCCCATCGCTCTAATCTCGGCCACCGGCGTCCCTGCCGCTGCCATCTACTTCCCCTGCAACAAGCAGAGCCACCGCCTCCTCGTGCCCGAGGGGGGCGCTCTTCCTTGAGCCCCGCTCGGCCTTGACGCCCCGTGCGCCAGCCTTGACCTACTCTGTGCGCCAAGTCCTGTCCAGCCCCCCTGCAACTCCCGTCGGCCGCCGCTGATGTCTCTGCTTCACGCACTCGCCGGTCAAACCACTCGCTCGACCCCTCCTGGTCGCGCGTTGACCTCCAGCGCCCCCAAGGCCCAGCCTAGCACCAGATCTGGCCCCAGGCCGCTGGGTGAGGCCACACCCCAGCGCCCCTCCTCTGTTTTTTCCACCTATTGGGCCAACTTGATTCAGCCCGTCATGTTTTTCCCTGTCCAGCGATTTTAGCATTTATCCTGAGATAACAATTTTGCAGAAAAACCCTTTGGACATCATGCAATTAATACCTCACCTACCGTGCATCCAAATTGAACAAACTTAATATATAAAATGCTTAGAATTTTGTCTAGTTTCTTAATATGCAACTTTCATCCATGTTTAAATTGTTTAAATGTGATGTTTGATTTAATTTGCTTAAATGCCATGTTAAAATGATTTATTTCATAACTAAATAACCATAGCTCTATTTTAAATAAACTTTATATGTAAATGGGGTGGAAAAATGCATAGATTAACATGGTGGCATCATCTTGCATGTTTAACAACTCTAAAATATGGTTTAGGGCAGAACAATACCAACTCTGAAATTTGCATATGAGGATTTTCTGGAATTGTTGTTTGTTATTTCCGGCCTCATTTAAACTTGCCTAAATAGTTTTTTTATATATGTTTCTCCTCCTGCCATGTTTAACAACATTTAATATTGTTGAGTACCTAACTGGGAGTGAACTAAATAATTGAATGTGGTGTTTCGTCAACATGCATATTGTTACATATTGAGGTCCACTTAATTTGTAGAACTGTTTGTTGCACTTTGCCATGCCATGCCTCTTTAAACCGGACATGCATCATGATTGATTGTGCATCATGCCATGTTTATGTGTTCATTGTTTACTATGTTGTTTACTTCTTTCCGGTGTGCTTCTTCTTGATAGTTCCGGTTATGTTGCGTTTGTGAGGATCCATTCGACTACGTCCATTTGTCTTCTTCATGGACTCGTTCTTCTTCCTTGCGGGATTTCAGGCAAGATGACCATTACCCTCCATATCACTTCTATCTTTGCTTGCTAGTTGTTCGCTCTATTGCTATGTCGCACCACCGACCACTTGTTTATCATGCCTCCCATATTGCCATGCCAAGCCTCTAACCCACATTCCTAGCAAACCGTTGTTTGGCTATGTTACCGCTTTGCTCATCCCCTCTTATAGTGTTGCTAGTTGCAGGTGAAGTTGAAGTCTGTTCCATGTTGGAACATGGATATGTCGGGATATCACATTATCTATTATTTAATTAATGCATTTATATACTTGGAAAAGGATGGAAGGCTCGACCTTTTACCTGGTGTTTTGTTCCACTCTTGCCGCCCTAGTTTCCGTCATACCGGTGTTATGTTCCTTGATTTTGCATTCCTTACGCAGTTGGGGTTATGGGACCCCCTTGATAGTTCGCTTTGAATAAAACTCCTCCAGCAAGGCCCAACCTTGGTTATACATTTGACAACCTAAGCCTTTTCCCTTGGGTTCCATGGACCCGAGGGTCATCTTTATTTTACCCCTCGAGCCAGTTCTCCTTTGAGTGTTGGTCCAAACTAGAGCCCTTTGTAGCGCCACCTCGGGGAAACTTGAGGGCTGGTTTTAGTTGTACGGATTGCTCATCCGGTGTGCCCTGAGAACGAGATATGTGCAGCTCCTATCAGGATTTGTCGGCACATTCAGGCGGTCTTGCTGGTCTTGTTTTACCATTGTCGAAATGTCTTGTATCCAGGATTCCGAGTCTGATCGGGTTGTTCCGGGAGAAGGGATATCCTTTGTTGATCGTGAGAGCTTGTGATGGGCTAAGTTGGGACACCCCTGCAGGGTATAAACTTTTGAGAGCCAAGCACGCGGTTATGTGGCAGATGGGAATTTGTTAATATCCGGTTGTAGAGAACTTGACACTTGATTTAATTAAAATGCATCAACCGCGTGTGTAGCCGTGATGGTCTCTTTTCGATGGAGTCCGGAAAGTGAACATGATCTTGTGTTATGCTCGAACGTAAGTAGTTTCAGGATCACTTCTTGATCACTTCTAGCTTCACGGCCGTTGCGTAGCTTCTCATCTTACTCTTACTTGCGTATGTTAGCCACCATATTTTCTTAGTGCTTGCTGCAGCTCCACCTCATTACCACATCCTACCCATAAGCTTAAATATTCTTGATCTCGCAGGTGTGAGATTGCTGAGTCCTCGTGACTCAAAGATACTTCCAAACAGTTACAGGTGCCGATGATACCAGTGCAGGTGATGCTACCGAACTCAAGTGGGGGTTCGACAAGGACCTTGGTCATTACTATGTTTCGTTTCTTGATGATCAGTAGCGGAGCCCAGTTGGGATGATCGGGGATCTAGCATTTGGGGTTGTTTTCTTTTATTTTGGTTCCATAGTCGGACCTTGATTGTACTATGGATAATGTATGTTCAACTTGTTATTTGTGTGAAGTGGCGATTGTAAGCCAACTCTTTATCCCTTTCTTATTCAGTACATGGGATTGTGTGAAGATTACCCCTCTTGCGACAAAACCACCATGCGGTTATGCCTCTAAGTCGTGCCTCGACACGTGAGAGATATAGCCGCATCATGGGCGTTACAAGTTGGTAATCAGAGCCATCCTCTACTTAGGAGCCCCCTGCTTGATCGAATTGCTGACGTTGTCGAGCCTAGAACAATATGTTTTGAGTCTTGGGATTATATATATCAGAGAGTAGGATTTTTCTTTACTCCTCAGTCCCTTCATCGCTCTGGTGAGGTCTCCTGACGTAGATGTTTTGACTTTTCTCTCCTCAATTTTCATGGATTTTTTTAGGATCACGCGGGTATCTTGGGATCGTTCTGATACTCTTGTGACGAGAACATTGTTCTTGGTGCCTCCTGACATTTAGGGGTTGTGGAAGTGTCCCGGGGAGTTGAGCTCCGAGGTGTTGTCGTCACAATTTCATCATTGCAGTTCTGGAATACCTGAGTTCGCCGACATCGAAAATCTCTTTTATGCAGTTGTTGGTGAGATAACCTCGATGCCACCCAGTACTGGGGCAGGAGTTCGGGAGTATCGCCATAACTCGTATAACGGATGCTTTTCGAAGGTTGAGGTACACGATTTCCGAAGTTTTCTTGGTTATGTGTTGACGGATGGATACAGTTGGAGCATAGGGCTTGTTAGTTGTGTGATATATATTGTGCCTCCCTATATCCCCAACACCAGATTGCATGACCAAAAAGTTTCGGGAGGTTATAGGTGGGAATTCAAGTATCGCATAGGAATTCTTTCCAACAGACACATGATACGATATGGGATCTATCATATGTTTGTTGACATTTGAAGTAGTGGATTTCAAGAGTGCTTATCATGCCATTCTGGGTAGGCCTGCCTATGCACGTTTCATGGCTCGACCATGTTACGTGTACCTCAAATTGAAAATTCCTTGCCCAGAGGAGTGATCACTATCACTGGCAATCGACAGAAAGCAAAAGAGTGCTTCTAGAAGGGCTAAAAAATCGCCGATGCACAAATGGCAGCAGTCGAAATGCAAGAATTCTAGAAAAATACAAATCCGAGTGATTTGCTGCGCTCCAAGAAGCCTGCCACTGATTCTGCATTTCAGTCGTCCGGTGAAACCAAGCTGATTCATATTCACCCGACCGATCCTAATGCTGCTCTTACTCATATTTCAACTTCACTCGACAACAAATAGGAATAAGCGCTCATCCAGTTCCTCCATGAGAACTGGGACATCTTTGCATGGAAACCTTCTGACATGCCGGGTGTACCCAGGGGACTGGCTGAGCATCGTTTGCGAGTCGACCCAAAAGTAAAAACAGTCGAAGAACATCTTTGACAGCCCACCGTACAGAAGAGAAAAGCAATTGGTGAGTAAGTGGTTCGACTCCTAGCAGCTGAGTTCATCCACGAGATTTACCACTCCGAGTGGCTCGCCAATGTTGTTATGGTCCCCAAGAAGGACGACTCACTTCACATGTGCATTGACTTCAAGCATATCAATTGAGCCTGCCCGAAAGATCATTTTCCTCTCCCCCGCATCGACCAAATTGTCGATTCGACTGCGGGGTGTGAGCATTTGTCTTTCCTAGACGCCTATTCCGGGTACCATCATCCGACTGTATGGACCCGATGAGATAAAAACAACTTTCATCACTCCATTCGGGTGCTTTTGTTATGTCATCATGCCATTTGGTCTCAAGAATGCTGGGGCCACATTCATGAGGATGGTTCAGAAGTGTCTGCTCACTCAAATCAGTCGGAATGTGGAAGCGTACATGGATGACATTGTGCTCAATTCGCGTAAAGGTTCCTGTAAGATCGTGGATGTCTCCTAGAGGGGGGGGGTGAATAGGCGTTTTAAAATAATTACGATTTAGGCTTGAACAAATGCGGAATAAACCTAGCGGTTAATTTGTCAAGCAAAAAACCTAAAACAACTAGGCTCACCTATGTGCACCAACAACTTATGCTAAGCAAGATAAGCAACTATGTGATAGCAAGATATATGACAAGAAACAATATGGCTATCACAAAGTAAAGTGCATAAGTATAGAGCTCGGGTAAGAGATAATCGAGGCACGCGGAGACGACGATGTATCCCAAAGTTCACACGCTTGCGGATGCTAATCTCCGTTTGGAGCGGTGTGGAGGCACAATGCTCCCCAAGAAGCCACTAGGGCCACCGTAATCTCCTCACGCCCTCGCACAATGCAATATGCCATGATTCCACTAAGGGACCCTTGAGGGCGGTCACCGAACCCGTACAAATGGCAACCCTTGGGGGCGGTCACCGAACCCGTACACTTTGGAAACCCTTGGAGGCGGTCACCGGTACCCGTCAAATTGCTCGGGGTGATCTCCACAACCTAATTGGAGACCCCGACGCTTGCCCGGAGCTTTACACCACAATGATTGAGCTCCGAACAACACCAACCGTCTAGGGCGCCAAGGCACCCAAGAGGAACAAGCTCTAGGGTGCCCAAACACCCAAGAGTAATAACCTTCTCAAACTTCACTTCCACGTATCACCGTGGAGAACTCAAACCGATGCACCAAATGCAATGGCAAGGGCACACGGAGTGCCCAAGTCCTTCTCTCTCAAATCCCACCGGAGCAACTAATGCTAGGGAGGAAAATGAGAGGAAGAACAAGAAGGAGAACACCAAGAACTCCAAGATCTAGATCCAAGGGGTTCCCCTCTCATAGAGGAGAAAGTGATTGGTGGAAATGTGGATCTATATCTCCTCTCTCTTTTCCCTCAAAAACTAGCAAGAATCGATGGAGGGATTGAGAGTTAGCAAGCTCAAAGAAGGTCAACAATGGGGGCAAAAACGAGCTCAAGAGATGGGGAACCATTGGGGAAGAAGACCCCCTTAAATAGGTCCCCACGAATCTGCCCGTTATGTACAGAATAACATAGGAGCGGTACAACCTCTATGAGCACCGGTACAACCGGTAACAGGCAATAAGCGGTACAACCGGCCCACAACCGCCCAACAACCGCACCACAACAGAGACCAGTCCGGTAGTAGAGCAGTACATGACCGGTACAACCTCTGAACCAATTCTGGAGCGGTACAACCGCTCCAAACACCGGTTGTACCAGTCAAGCGGTACAACCTCTCCATGGGGCGGTACAACCTCTCTGTGTAAAACAGGTAATATCAAAACAGCCACAACTTCCGCATACGAGCTCCGAATTCAATGAAACCAAGTTTGTTGGAAAGTTAACGACAAGGGCTAACACAATCTTGAGAGAAATAACAATAAGAAGCAAATGATAAAAGGAACATAATAAAATGGTGAGAACCCATCCTCGGAAAATACCGGTAAAACCTCCAACACCGAAAACATCATAGAAGATGCATGCGAACTCCGTTTTCGATGAACTCAAGCTTGTCATCAAGATGACCATAAGCTCTAAGACTCACAAATGGAACCAAACAAGAACCAAGAAATATAATGCAAGGATGCAATGGTTTGAGCTCTCGACTAATGATACGATCAAGCTACTCCCTAGAGAGCCCCCCTTGATAGTACGGCAATCGATCCTACAACCCGGTCTCCCAACTACCACTATGAGACCGGTAAAATAGAAAACCTATCAAGGGCAAACCTTTGCCTTGCACATAGTCCACTTGAGCTAGATGATGACGATCTTGACTTCCTCAAGTTGGACCACCTTTCTTAATTGTGTTGGCTCGATGAAGACTAGTGATTTCTCCCCCATACTCCACTATGGGTGAGCCACTCATTGGCACATCTTCACAATTCCATTGACACCACAATGGACAGCAAGCTTCAAGCTTGATTGCTCCCCCATACTCCATTATGGGTGAGCCACTCTTCGAGTTGCTTCACTTGAACTTGCACACTGCAAACTTGATGACGATCACCACTTGATGTCATCCTCCATGGGTTGTATGAGATCTTCCTCTTAACGCAAGACCATGGAAACATACCTAACCCCACAAAGAACTCTCACGTAGACCATGGGTTAGTACACAAAGCGTAATAGACAATGCTTACCATACCATGGGATCACATGATCCCTCTTGGTACTTCTTCTACGCTTTGTGAGTTGATCAACTTGATTCACTCTTGACTTAGTCTTGATCAACATTGAATCTTTCCAACTCTCATTTGGATGATGTCTTGAAGGTAACCATGAATGATCACACAATCTTCTTCTTCAAGACATGCTTGCAATAAGCTCAACTCACACATGACCAATCTTTGGATAATTCCTTGAAAAGCACTTTGGCCATCTCAACTCACACATGACCAATCTTTGGATAATTCCTTGAAAAGCACTTTGGCCATCTCATAAACTCCTTGAAACCAACACATGGAATTCAAGACAATCCTATGGACAAATCCTTCAAATATAACTCAAGGCAACCGTTAGTCCATAGAGATTGTCATCAATTACCAAAACCACACATGGGGGCACCGCATGTCCTTTCAGTTCCGACCTGTTGACTGATCTTGCTGAAACCTTTGCCAACCTGAGAAGATATGATATCAAGCTTAACCCATCAAAGTGTACTTTCGGAGTTCCTGGCGGAAAGTTACTCGGCTTCCTCGTTTCTGAACGAGGAATCGATGCGAACCCAGAGAAAGTTGGTGCCATACTCCGGATGAAGCGCCCTGTGCGCGTGCATGATGTCCAAAAGCTTACTGGTTGTTTGGCCGCCTTGAGTCGATTCATTTCTCGCCTCGGTGAAAAGGCATTGCCTCTTTACCGACTGATGAAGAAATCTGACAAGTTCGAATGGACTCCTGAAGCTGATGTAGCATTTGCAGATCTCAAAGCCCTGCTTTCCACCCAGCCGGTGCTCGCTGCCCCAGTCAGCAAAGAGCCTTTACTGCTTTACATTGCACCCACTGGACAAGTTGTCAGCACAGTACTCACGGTCGAGCAGGAAGAAGAAGGAAAAGCCTATAAAGTTCAGCGCCCAGTATACTATGTTTCTGAAGTTTTAACTCCATCCAAGCAAAGATATCCACATTATCAGAATCTTGTTTATGGGATTTACATGACCACAAAGGAGCTTGCACATTATTTCTTCGATCACTCCATTACAGTCGTCAGTGATGCACCATTGTCAGAAGTTCTAAACAACAGAGATGCAACTGGCCGAGTGGCAAAATGGGCGATTGAACTCCTTCCCTTGGATATCAAGTTTGAGGAAAATAAAGCTATCAAGTCCCAGGCAATAGCGGATTTCCTCGCCGAGTGGATCGAACAGCAACTGCCGACTCAGATTCACTCGGACCACCGGACCATGTTCTTTGATGGATCCAAGATGCTGAATGGTTCTGGTGCTGGGGTGGTATTGGTATCCCCCCGAGGTGACAAGCTCCACTATGTTCTCCAAATTCATTTCAATTCCTCCAACAACGAAGCTGAATATGAGGCACTTTTGTACGGTTTGCGTATGGCCATTTCACTCGGCGTCCGTTGCCTCATGGTCTACGACGACTTAGATTTGGTGGTGAATCAAGTGATGAAGGAGTGGGACGTCAGAAGCCCAGCTATGACTGGCTACTACAATGCGGTGAGAAAGTTAGAGAATAAGTTTGAGGGTTTAGAACTCCATCATATACCTCGACTGAAAAATCAAGCAACGGATGATTTGGCAAAGATAGGTTCCAAGAGGGAAGCCATTCCCAGTAATGTGTTTTTGGATCATATTCATACACCTTCAGTCCAGGAAGATCCTTTCATTGAAGAGCCCCCGCAACCAAAGATCACCACTGATCCGACTGAAGTCGAAGTCCCAGCCGTGGTCGACTTGATCATGGAGGTTTTGGTCATCACTCCCGACTGGACAATGTCGTACATCGAGTACATCCTCAGGAGACAATTCCCAGAGGACGAAAAAGAGGCCCGACAGATCGTCCGCCGATCCAAAGCTTTTACTGTGATAAGAGGGCAGCTGTTCAGAGAAAGTGTAACTGGAGTCAGCCAGAAATGCATAACACCATAGGAAGGTCGAGTGATCCTCAATGACATCCACTCGGGGACCTGTGGTCACCATGCGTCCTCTTGGACCATTATGGCCAAAGCATACCGAGCAAGATTTTAATGGCCACGGGAAAATGAGATGGCACAAGAAATAGTCGACAAGTGTGAAAGTTGCCAATTTTTCTCCATCATTTCTCACAAGCCTGCGTCAGCCCTGAAGACCATTCCACTCGTCTGGCCCTTTGCTACATAGGGTTTGGACATGGTTGGACCTCTGAGAATAGGTAGGAGTGGCTTCACTCATGTACTCGTGGCAGTCGACAAGTTCACCAAATGGATTGAAGCCAAACCCATCAAAAGTCTTGAAGCCAGTACTGCAGTCAGTTTCATCAGAGAATTAACGTTCATATATGGTGTTCCGCACATCATCATCACTAACAATGGGTCGAACTTTGACTCTGATGAGTTCAGAGCCTTCTGCGCTTCCCAAGGCACTCGGGTCGACTACGCTTCAGTCGCCCATCCCCAGTCGAATGGACAAGCTGAAAGAGCAAACAGGTTGATCTTCAAAGGACTGAAACCCCGACTGATGCGTGATCTCAAGCATGCAGCAGGCACTTGGGTCGATGAACTTCCGTTAGTACTTTGGGGTTTGAGGACGACTCCGAATCGGTCGACTGGTCGAACTCCATTCTTCTTGGTCTATGGAGCTGAAGCTGTGCTTCCGAGTGACTTACTTCACAATGCACCCAGAGTCGAGCTTTTCTCAGAAGATGAAGCAGAACAGGCTCGGTAAGACGCAGTTGATCTCTTGGAAGAGGAAAGAGAGATGGCTCTGATCCGATCGACCATTTATCAGCAAGACCTGCATCGATTCCATGCCAGAAATGTGAGGGGTCGAGCATTTCAGGAAGGAGACTTGGTTCTTTGAGTGGATCAGCAGAAACCTCACAAGCTCGCCCCTACTTGGGAAGGTCCTTTCATCATCATAGAGTGCTCCACAACGGAGCGTACCACCACTACAACGTCAAGCATAAGAAAGATGAGCCACCTGCTTGGAATGCAGAGTTGCTCCGCCCCTTTTACACTTAAGCATTCAGACTGTTGAGATGTAATAAGAAATACCCCTTAGTTTGATTATCAAAGACACGGTTTTACAGTCTCATAAATGATTGTTGTCCCTTTTTGTATGTTCTAAATCCCCCAGTGGGTGCCTTATGCGAATCTGTTTTGCCTAAGTTTAACAAATCCTACCGAGTGATGAGAAAGCCTCTCACTTGGGGGCTTAGCTGCGAATCTGTTTCGCCTAAGTTTGAAAAATCCTACCGAGTGGTGAGCAAGCCTCTCACTCAGAGGCTTAGCTGCAGTCCAGTACTCACCTAAGTTCGAAAAATCCTACCGAGTGGTGAGAAAGCCTCTCACTCGGAGGCTTAGCTGCAGTCCAGTACTCGCCTAAGTTTGAAAAATCCTACCGAGTGGTGAGCAAGCCTCTCATTCGAAGGCTTAGCTGCAGTCCAGTACCCGCCTAAGTTTGAAAAATCCTACCGAGTGGTGAGCAAGCCTCTCACTCGGAGGCTTAGCTGCAGTCCAGTACTTGCCTAAGTTTGAAAAATCCTACCGAGTGGTGAGCAAGCCTCTCACTCGGGGGCTTAGCTACAGTCCAGTACTCACCTAAGTT
>NC_057794.1:95085197-95101129 GCF_018294505.1 Triticum aestivum
TTAAAAAATCCAACCGAGTGATGAGAAAACCTCACACTCGGGGGCTTAGCTGCAGTCCACTACTCGCCTAAGTTTTAAAAAAATCCTACCGAGTGATGAGCAAACCTCACACTCGGGGGCTTAGCTGCAGTCAAGTACTCGCCTAAGTTTAAAAATCCTACCGAGTGATGAGCAAGCCTCACACTCGGGGGCTTAGCTGCAGTCAAGTACTCACCTAAGTTTAAAAAATCGTACCGAGTGGTGAGCAAACCTCACACTCGGGGGCTTAGCTGCAGTCCAATACTCGATTAAGTTTAAAAAAGCCTACCGAGTGTGAGCAACCCTTACACTTGGGGGCTTAGCTGCATTCCAGTACTCGCCTAAGTTTGAAAAACACCCCTATCCGCAAGGACGACGAGGTGCAGGTCAACTGCAACCCTCTCTTCAGAGCTGCGCCACAAGTACAACATGCGCTCCATCCCTATCCGCAAGGATGACGAGGGGCATGTCGACTGCAATCATCTCCTCGGAGTTGCGCCACAAGTACAATGTGCGCTCCATCCCTGTCCGCAAGGACGACGAGGTGCAGGTCGACCGCAAGCTTTTCTTTGGAGCTGCGCCACAAGTACAACGTGCGCTCCATCCCTATCCGCAAGGATGACGAGGTGCATGTCGATTGCAACCTTTTCTTCGGAGTTGCATCATAGGTACGACGTGCGCTCCATCCCTATTCGCAAAGACAACGAGGTGCAGGTCGACTAGGGCTTATCCTCAGAGCTGCACCTCAAATAAAAAAGTTATTCCGAGTGAAGAACAAGTTCCACTCGAAGGAAAACACAATCATATTCGAAGATAAACCAAGTTCAGATAAATCCCAAAAGTTCTGAACCACGGATCCAAAGTACTCGAGCATCAAGCCTGAAGAAGTTTAATGATCACACAATCACTCGGCATACCGAGGCAAATAAAGGTGAAGCATAATGTTTTTGGTCACTCGTCAGGAGGAGGACTGGCTGGATCGCAGAAACTGTCAAGGTCTATGCTGTCTACAATGCGAGTGGCGGCATCAAGGAAAGTGTCCATGAAGGACTGGAAAGTGTGCCTTTTTGTGTTAGCAACCTTGAGCTCCGCCATCTTGTCCTCTTTGACGTCCTTGCAGTGCACTCGGACCAGGGACAGGGCGACATCAGCGCCGCAGCGAGCAGATGACTTCTTCCATTCTTGCACTCGCTCAGGTATTTGATTCAGTCGGGCCATCAGAGACTCGAGGTCTTGAGATAGTTCTCCTTGAGGCCAGAGTTTAGCATCAACCCGAGTCATCGCCTCCTTCAGGCGGGCAAGATAAGCAACTGCGCTGTCCATGCGAGATTCCAACCGCAACACATTCACTGTGACGTCATCTTTTACTGGGCAATTTATGGGGTCGAGACCTGTCTCAACCCACCCAGTTTCCACTTCAAAGTCCTGGCAAAGCTCTGCCCAGTCGGATGAAAGGTGAGTCGACAATATAATAAGACCTGTCAATCGACCATAACAAGTCAGTCGAACGTCAGTACCTTCAAGCTTTAAGACCAGCTGTGCAGCAATCTGGCCCAAATAAGACTCCAACTCGCCCTTCTTGGCTTTGAGGCTCCCAATATCGTCAGATAGCTTGTCCTTGTCTTTCTTCAGTCGCTCGACCTCCCGATTGGCGTCAGAGACAACAGTCTTCAGTTTGGAGTTCTCTTCTTCTAACTTGCCGACTGAAGCAAGCTTCTTGTCGGCAAGTGCTGTTTTCTCTCGCGCCTCCTTCCGCACGGCAGCAAGAACCAGATCTTTCTTCTCCAAAGCCTGCTTCATTTTCTCTAAAGAAATAGCATTCTTCAGATGAGCTTGGAGTTGACGGTTTTCACTACGTACATTTGCTCGAGTGGAATCACTCGGTTCAAAAAAAATGGGAAGGAAAAGTGCCAGTCGTAAGATGGACAATTGACAATTAGTTACCTCCCATGGCAGCTACTTCGTCACGAGCAGTCTTGAGATTTTTATTGGCCAGTTCCAGATCAAGGTTGAGGCTGATTTGCTGCTTGTTCAATGTAGAAAGTTGAGCCCCAAGATCACAAGATTTCTGCAGTCAATATATAAGACACATCAGTTGACAGAAACAAAAGAGCATCACAGTGAAAGTTACTCTAAGACTACCGCCAAATCAAACATCCAACGGTAGTCTTGGGGACTACACCCAGTGGGTGCACTTAGCGTGCCCCCACTGGTTGGATTCAACACTCGGCATGGTCTGCCCAGCTCGAGTCAAAAAAAGAAGCGAAGATAGTTGTTCTCAGACCATAGTCGACTGCCCGTAGTCCACCACGGTCTCGGGGACTACACCCAGTTGGTGCACTTAGCGTGTCCCCCACTGGTTCAGATTATCACTCGGCATGACCCGCCCAGGCCGAGTGAGAAAATTCAGATTCTCAGACCACAGTCGACTGCCCTCAGTCAACTATGGTCTCGGGGACTACTAATACGTCTCCAACGTATCTATAACTTATGAAGTATCCATGCTATTATATTATCAACCTTGGATGTTTTATATGCTATTTTATATGATTTTTGGGACTAACCTATTAACCTAGTGCCCAGTGCCAGTTTCTGTTTTTCCTTGTTTTTGAGTTTTACAGAAAAGGAATATCAAACGGAGTCCAATTGACGTGCCAATTTTTGACATTTTTTATGGACCAAAAGAAGACCCCGGAGTAAAAGAGTTGGGCCAGGAGAGTCCTAGGGTGTCCACGAGGGTGGGGGCGCGCCCACCCCCCCAGGAGTGTGGTCCTGCCTCATGGACGCCTAGGGCACCTCCTTGATGTGAGACTGACGCCAAAAATTCCTATAAATACAGAAACCTTGGAAAATTAACCTAGATCAAGAGTTCCGCCGCCAGAAGCCTCCATAGCCACCGAAAACCAATCTAGGCCCTCTTTGGCACCCTGCCGGAGGGGGCCATCATCACCGGAGGGCATGGAGGAGGATCCCGGAGAGGCCATCATCACCATGAAGGCCAAGGGCCAGAGGGAGAACCTCTCCCCATCTATGGGGGAGGCCATGGAGGAGGAAGCACAAGGGGGAGAACCTCGCCTCTTCTCCCTCGGTGGCACCGGAGTGCCATCAGGAGGGGAATCATCACCGCATTGATCATCTTCATCAACATCACCATCATCATCATCATCACCCTCATATCTTTTACGCGGTCCACTCTCCCGCACCCCACTGTAATCCCTACTTGAACATGGTGCTTTATGCCACATATTATGATCCAATGATGTGTTGCCATCCTATGATGTTTTGAGTAGATATCTTTTGTCTTTGGGTTGATTGATGATCTAGATTGGTATGAGTTGTATTTTTACTTTGATGTTGTCCTATGGTGCCCTCCGTGTCATGCAAGCGTGAGGGGTTCCCGCTGTAGGGTGTTGCAATACATTCATGATTCGCTTATAGTGGGTTGGTGAGTGACTAAAACACAAACCCGAGTAAGGGGGTTGTTGTGTATGGGAATAAAGAGGACTTGATGCTTTAATGCTATGGTTGGGGTTTACCTTAATGATCTTTAGTAGTTGCAGATGCTTGCTAGAGTTCCAATCATAAGTGCATATGATCCAAGTAGAGAAAGTATGTTAGCTTATGCCTCTCCCTCATATGAAACTGCAATAGTGATTACCGGTCTTGTTAACGATTGCCTAGGACAATTCCGCACACCGATCCACCATTATTCCACACTCACTATTTACAATATTTAGTAATATATTCTAACTTCATGATAACAGCACCTACTTTTATATTTTAGCTCTCCGATATCATACAAAGTTATCCTCTTCATACCCACAACCTAGTTTTATTTCTCGTTGCTAGTTGGAAGCAAACGTTCGGTGTATGTAGAGTCGTATCAGTGGTAGATAGGGCTTGAGAGAATATTGATCTTACCTTTAGCTCCTTGTGGGTTCGACACTCCATACTTATCACTTCCACCTTTGGAAATTGCTATGATGATTCCTTGCACTTGGGGATTATCAAGCTCTTTTCTGGCGCCGTTGCCGAGGAGCAATAGCGTGGGGTTGATATTCTCGTGTGTGCTTGTTTGCTTCCTTCACTAAGTAGATTTTGTTTTTCCTTTTGTTTATGTTTAGTTGTGGGTGAAACATACAAAAAAATTTAAAAGAATGAAAATACCAAAAAAATTACTTGCCTCTCATGCCTAAAAAGTTTTTCAAAAAGGGAAGTGATTGGAAAGTTATGCATTGAAGAAGTGAGGGTCGACCTTGAGCACTCGTGTTCATGCTCACGGAAACAATGTAGAATTTTTCATGGAAGTTCCTCTGTAAATAATTATCCCCTTATATATATGTATCCATTGTATTATAAAAATAATGTGCCAAGCTTTGGTTTTAGGATGATTAGATTGCTTGTTTACTATGTGCAGAACAAAAACAGAAACTTTGGATGTAGCGCGTGATTTTACATTTTTTACTGGAAAGTAAAATGGGACTGAATTTTTTTGCAAATTACTTAAGTATAAATTTTTCAAATTTTCAAATTTATTTAATAATTTTTGGAGATACAGATGTTTACTAAACCTTCAGATTACTACAGACTGTCCTGTTTTAGACAGATTCTGTTTCTCGTGTGTTGTTTGCTTATTTTGATGAATCTATGGGTAGTATCGGGGGGTATGAATCATGGTGAAGTTGGAATACAATATATATAGTTCTAATATGAAATTGGAATGAGTTTGCAACAGTACCTAAAGGTAGTGATTTGCTTTATTATACTAACGGATCTCACAAAGTTTTTGTTAAGTTTTTTGTGGATGAAGTGTTCGGAGAACGAGGAGTTACCGATGTGAGAAGAATAAAGAGAGGCAAGAGCTCAAGCTTGGGGATTCACAAGGCACCCCAAGTAAATATTCTAAGGATACTCAAGCATCTAAGCTTGGGGATGCCCCGGTTGGCATCCCCTCTTTCGTCTTCAACAATTATCGGTATACCTCGGTTTTTGTTTCGTTCACATGATTTGTGTCCTTTGTTTTTTTGTTCTTCCTATATGAACCATGCTAGTATTATATAGCCCTTCATTGATTTATAGAATGCTCTATGTGCTTCACTTATATCTTTTAAGTATGATCTTATAGAATTGCTCTTTGTGCTTCACTTAAATCTTTTGAGTATGGCTTTATAGAATGCTCTGTGTGCTTCACTTATACATTTTGAGCTTGGACATTGGTTAGTTTATATTAATTGTAGAAATCTCCATGAACTTCACATATATATTTTGGAGTATGAATAATACTATCATCTAAAGCAGGTTTGGAAGAGTTTCAACTCTAGGAACTAGTGATCCCGCTATTCCGAATGAGAAGAATTTTGCTTATGTGGAGAGTAGAAAAATTTCTATGCTTGTAGATCATGAAAAGAATGCTTTATGTGATGGTTATATTTTTTAAATCATTCATGATGCTACTAAAAATTATTATGAGGGAGGAATACATGCTTGTAGGAGTGCAATAATATCAAGTTTTTCTCTCTATGTGCTTAAAGCTTTGAAGTTATACTTGTTTTTCCTTCCTATTCTAGTTGATTCTTGTTCCCATAAATTGTGTGCTCACAAAATACCTAGGCATATGAAGTGGGTTAGGTTTAAATGTGCTAGTCATATTCTTCATGATGCTCTCTTTATGTTCAAGTCTTATCTTTCATGTGAGCATCATTGAAATCATCATGCCTAGCTAAAAGGCATTAAAGAAAAGCGCTTGTTGGGAGACAACCCAATATTAACCCTTAATGTTTTTGTGTGTTTAAATGATTAATATAATGTAGTAATCATGTTTTATAGCTTTTGTTTCAATAAAGTGCCAAGTAAGACCTTTGGGAAGACTTGGGTGAAAGTTAATGTGATCTTGCTGTAAAAAACAGAAACTTTGCGCTCACGAGATTAGCTGCCATGTTTTACAGAAGAGTGATTTGGTGCTGATTCTTTTTGAAGAAGATTAATAGACAAATTACTCACGTCCACCAATTTATTTCATAATTTTTTGAGTAGCAGAAGTATGGTTAGTGTTCAGATCATTACAGACTGTTCTGTTTCTGACAGATTCTGTTTTCATTGCATAGTTTGCTTGTTTTCTAGTTTCTATGACTTATATTCCTCAATATAAATTATAGAAATGATATGTTACAGTAGGCATTGTGTGATAACAATTACGATCTTTGTCTTTGAAAGTACCAAGGTGAATGGTTTACTCTTTATCATACTAACCTATCTCACGAAGTTCCGTTAAGTTTTGTGTGATTGAAGTTTTCAAGCTTTGGGTGAGATATCGATATGAGGAGAATAAGGAGTGGAAAGACCCTAAGCTTGGGGATGCCCAAGGCACCCCAAGGTAATATTCAAGGAATACTCAAGCGCCTAAGCTTGGGGATGCCCCTGAAGGCATCCCCTCTTTCGTCTTCAAAACTATCGGTATACCTTACTTGGAGCTATATTTTTATTCGTCACATGATATGTGTTTTGCTTGGAGCGTATTTTCAATTTTACTTGCTGTTTGAATAAAATCATTGGATCTGAAATCTTAAATGAAAAAGAATCCTCCCATGGCTAGTTAATTATTTGACTACTCAGTGTCCTTCACTCAAATCTTTTTGGAGTAGTTTGTCATTACTCACGTGCTTCACATATATCCTGTGAGTAAATGGTTGAATGAATTGAATATCATAAATCTCAATTATATATGTTTCATATGCTTATACCATGGGGAGTAATGACTTCACATAGAATAAGTATAGTTAGTAAACTTATTGAAAGTTAGCAAACGTAGAATTGGTCACTTGAACAATTCATGAAAGAATATTGAAGGAAGAGAGATTTCACATATAAATATACTATCTTGGACATCTTTTGTAATTGTGAGCACTCATTAAAATATGACATGCTAAAAGGTTGATGTCGGACAGGAAGTCAACGTAATGGGTTATGTTTTCTTATATCCGAAATAAAGTATATTGTCTTGGATCATCCAATATGTTGAGCTTGCTTTTCCCCCTCATGCTAGCAAAATTATTTGCACCAAGTAGAGATACTACTTGTGCTTCCAAACATTCCTTAAACCAGTTTTGCCATGAGAGTCCACCATACCTACCTATGGATTGAGTAAGATCCTTCAAGTAAGTTGTCATCGGTGCATGGAATAAAAATTGCCCTCTAAATATGTATGATCTATTAATGTGGATAAAATAAGCTTTATACTATCTTGTGATGTGGAAGAAATAAAAGCGACGGACTGCATAATAAAGGTCCATATCAGAAGTGGCAATATAAAGTGACATTCTTTTGCATTAAGATTTTGTGCATCCAACCATAAAAGCGCATGTCAACCTCTGCATCCCTCCGTGAGGGGCCTATCTTTTACTTTTATCTTCTACCTTATGCAAGAGTCATGGTGATCTTCACCTTTCCTTTTTACATTATATCCTTTGGCAAGCACATTGTGTTGGAAAGATCTTGATATATATATATATATATATATATATATATCCAATTGGATGCAAGTTATCATGAACTATTATTGTTGACATTACCCTTGAGGTAAAAGGTTGGGAGGCGAATCTATAAGCCCCTATCTTTCTCTGTGTCCGATTAAAACTTTGAACCCATAAATATCACGTGAGTGTTAGCAATTGTGAAAGATTAAATGATAGTTGAGTATGTGGAGTTTGCTAAACCAAAGCTCTGACATAGACCCTTCCTGAAAATAAGATGAACTGCAATTGTTTGATGACTGAGAATATAGTTTGTTAGTTTCAAGAAAGTTTATGATCTATACTTTAACATGTGAATACTTGTTACTTGATCATGAAAAGTTTTATGAAGATGAGCTACTATTATGATATATAATGATGTTATAAAAAGTGATTGAAACTATCATTGATGAAACTTATGCACTTGCTAGCATTCACACTTCATAAATTATTTCTTTTATCATTTACCTACTCGAGGACGATCAGGAATTAAGCTTGGGGATGCTGATACGTCTCCAACGTATCTATAATTTATGAAGTATTCATGCTATCATATTATCAACCTTGGATGTTTTATATACATTTATATGCTATTTTATATGATTTTTGGGACTAACCTATTAACCTAGTGCCCAGTGCCAGTGCAAGTTTCTATTTTTTCCTTGTTTTTGAGTTTTACAGAAAAGGAATATCAAACGGAGTCCAATTGACGTGCCAATTTTTGACGATTGTTTATGGACCAAAAGAAGACCCCGGAGTAAAAGAGTTGGGCCAGGAGAGTCCCGGGGTGTCCATGAGGGTGGGGGCCGTGCCCACCCCCCAGGCGTGTGGTCCTGCCTCATGGACGCCTCGGGCACCTCCTTGACGTGAGACCGACGCAAAAAATTCCTATAAATACAGAAACCTCGGAAAATTAACCTAGATTGGGAGTTCCGCTGCCAGAAGCCTCCATAGCCACCGAAAACCAATCTAGGCCCTCTCTGGCACCCTGCCGGAGGGGGCCGTCATCACCGGAGGGCATGGAGGAGGATCCCGGAGGGGCCATCATCACCATGAAGGCCAAGGACCAGAGGGAGAACCTCTCCCCATCTATGGGGGAGGCCATGGAGGAGGAAGCACAAGGGGGAGAACCTCTCCTCCTCTCCCTCGGTGGCAATAGAGTGCCATGGAGAGGGGAATCATCACCGCGGTGATCGTCGTCATCAACATCACCATCATCACCATCACCCTCATCTCTTTTACGCGGTCCACTCTCCCGCACCCCGCTGTAATCCCTACTTGAACATGGTGCTTTATGCCACATATTATGATCCAATGATGTGTTGCCATCCTATGATGTTTTGAGTAGATATCTTTTTATCTTTGGGTTGATTGATGATCTAGATTGGTATGAGTTGTATGTTTTACTTTGATGCTGTCCTATGGCGCCCTCCGTGTCGCGCAAGCGTGAGGGGTTCCCGCTGTAGGGTGTTGCAATATGTTCATGATTCGCTTATAGTGGGTTGGTGAGTGACTGAAACACAAAACCGAGTAACGGGGCTGTTGCGTATGGGAATAAAGAGGACTTGATGCTTTAATGCTATGATTGGGTTTTACCTTAATGATCTTTAGTAGTTGCGGATGCTTGCTAGAGTTCCAATCATAAGTGCATATGATCCAAGTAGAGAAAGTATGTTAGCTTATGCCTCTCCCTCATATGAAACTGCAATAGTGATTACCGGTCTTGTTAATGATTGCCTAGGACAATTGCGCACAACGATCCACCATTATTCCACACTCGCTATTTATAATATTTAGTAATATATTCTAAGTTCATGATAACAGCACCTACTTTTATATTTTAGCTCTCCGGTATCATACAAAGTTATCCTCTTCATACCCACAACCTAGTTTTATTTCTCGTTGCTAGTTGGAAGCAAACGTTCGGTGTACGTAGAGTCGTATCAGTGGTAGATAGGGCTTGCGAGAATATTGATCTTACCTTTAGCTCCTTGTGGGTTCGACACTCCATACTTATCACTTCCACCTTTGGAAATTGTTACGATGATTCCTTGCACTTGGGGATTATCAACTACACCAAGCCACTAGTTCAAAAATCCAAGTCGACTCAAGTGGAAGACCTATACAACTTTTGGGCAGACAACCCCCAGTGGGTGGATGAGAAGTAAGATCAGTCGGAAACCAATTGACCTGGACATTGGTCTGCAGAGCAGCGCCGGTGTTGAAGCCCACCTGACTGGCCACGTGTACCACTTTCATTTGTCCCATCACAAGATTCAACTTAAGAAGAGCTTCCTTGGCGGCACTCGGTGGGTCGTCTGGAGTTTCGTACGCAGTGAAAAGAGATGATGGCAGAGCAGTCGAAGCACCCACTGGGTCTGATGCATGGAGTTGTACTGGAGCAGCAGGGGTCTAAGCAGCTGACCCTGATGGACAGTCAGTCGACAGTGGGATATCAAAAGTGATGTTGGTGCGAGCCGGATCTGCAGATCGCTCGACCGTCGTCCCAGGCATAAGTGTCGACTGAGGAACCTGAACCTCAGGCACTTTCCTGCTTGGTCTGTGGTCCCTCCTCCTCCTTTCCCTCAGAGGCACTTCGTCTTCTTCATCGTCCGGAAGCACAACAACATCTCGTGGAGCTGCAGCAAACAAGAAAAATCAAAGAGACATCTGATAAACAGTCCAGTCGACCGAATAAATTCGAGTCGGGCAGACTTACTGGCTTTAGAGGTAGCTGCGTCGTTAGTTTCCTCGTCATCTGGGACCTTGTCAATATCCATATCAGTCGCGGTGGAGGCCGGGCTAGGAAAGTTCATCATCCACTCGGTCAGGACATGAGAATCAGTCGAACCAAAGAAACACGAGAAGAACGTTTACCCAGAAGCAACAGGAACATCCATCTTGATCTTAGGCAAGGTCTTTCGGGCCTTCGAGGGATTGATGTTGGGCTGCTTGATGACTTTCTCAGCCAGCTCTGGAGTTGAAGACCGAGTGCACTTTTGAGATGGAATGCTCGAGGCCACAGCCTTACTACGCCTACCCACGGGATCATGGCATTGCTTGGATCGATGTTCTGAACGAGACGGTGAGTCGACTACTTCCTCGTCGTCTGACTCGTCACTCTCATCTTCATCATCGTCATCTGGTGACTCCCATTCACCGCTCTCCTCCGCGCTGTCCTCGCCCTCATGGTCCTGCTCCGGAGCTTGTTCACCATTGGGAATTGAGTACATCTCTGTGTAAGTCTACAAGGCAAGAAGTCGGATGGAAATCAGTCGGATTAACAAATAGTCGGAAAACACATTCAAATGCAATCAGTCATATCGGTCAAACCTTGTCTGGCTGGTTGCTGTTGCTGAAAGGGTCGACTCTCCTGGTGCCCCTGGGGTTGTCCTTGTTCCTGGTGATGCTCGTCAGCCATTGTGCCACTGTTTCGGCCGACACCTCCTCTGGATGAACCCGAGCGGTGTCGCCAGCGCCGGAGTACATCCACATGGAATGGTCACGGGCCTGGAGCGGTTGGATGCGCCGACTGAGGAACACCTCCAACAAATCCATGCCGGTGACGCCTTGGTTGATCAGCTGGACCACCCTCTCGACCAGCATGCCTGTCTCCGCCTTCTCCACGACGGTCACTTTCAACGAGGAAGGAGTTTGAACACGATCGAAAGAAAAAGGAGGAAGTCCAATCGACTATCCTGGAGTCGCGATATCCTTGCAGTAGAACCAGGTCGACTGCTAGCCTCTGACCGACTCAGGAAGGGTCATCGGAGGAAAGGAACTCATTTTCCTCTTCTGGATACCCAAACCCCCACACATCTGGATAACGTGGGTTTTCTCGTCCTTCGAATTTGCTTTCTTCACTGTTAGGGATCAGATGGTGAAAATGTGCTTGAAAAGACCCCAGTGCGGTCGACACCCCAAGAAATTCTTGCACATGGACACGAATGCAGCAAGATACGTGATGGTGTTGGGAGTGAAATGATGGAGTTGGGCCTCGAAGAAATTCAAGAAACCCCGGAAAAAGGATGTGGAGGAAGCGAGAAACCACGATCGATGTGAGTAGCAAGCAAAATGCACTCACCCGGCCGCGACTGCGGTTCCGTCTCCCCCTCCGGCAACCGGGCAGCTTTGTGGACGATCAACCCTCACTCGGCCAGCTCATCAAAATCCTCTTGCCGAATCGAAGATCGGATCCAATCACCCTGGATCCAACCTGGCGGCAGCCCCGAGCGCGATGAAGATCCCCGATTCATCTTGTTGCCCTTGGCCGGCCCCGTCGCCTTCTTCATGCGTTCCAGCGCCGCCGTCTTTTCCTTTCCCATGGCGGCGGAGCGGCGGTGTCGAGAGTGGAGAAGCCAGATGCGGTGGTGGAGCAAGAGGAAGAAGAAAGAGAATGGATGCGCACAGTGCAGGCGCCTCGGCCTCACCGCTTTTAAAGGCCCATTTCGAGTGGCTGACGCGTGGGCCCGGGTGATCTTGTCAAATCCCTCAACAGTCACACGCGATATACGTGGCGAAAAAGGTGGCGCGGAAATCGAAACATTCTTGTTTATCCACTCCGCTTACCACGGCGCGCTCCGTCCAGCGCGATTCCCCCGAAATTTCGAATCCCGCGAAATCCGGGATCCGCCGCAACCTGTCACGCTAAAGATTTCCCGCCAAAGACAACGCTCGATGGGTGACGTTATAAAACCAATCGGCAATTTCTAAATCGATCAAGGCGACTGAAACAAAGCCGAAACTCCAACCCTAGCCTCTGTTCAGAAGTGAATAGTTGGGAAACACAATAGTCAAGACAAGATCAACTTCAACCTTCTTTTCACTCGGACGTCAATCCATTCGGGGGCTAATGATGAGGACATAGACCTAGGGTAGGGTAATAGGCCTGACCTATACATCCTATCCAAGGTCACTGCCTTAGAAGCAAAAAAGCTCAAGAGAATACAAGGAGGGCCCAACAAAGGTGTTCAGTGCAATCCACTCGACCTACCAATCACTCGGAGACTCCTCCTTCTTTGGGTCACTCGACCACACGATCATTCGACCATACAAGAATCCATTCAACCTATTTGAAGACCAAGAGTCATCGAGAACAGCAACAGGCAAGCGTCCACTCTGCAATCTTTAAGGCCATTAAGGCATTTAAGGCTAGAGTTACCAATAACGCCATCTCTTTATGTACCTTAAACTCCTTGTAACGTGGGCTGGCTGGGGTCCTGGCGCACTCTATATAAGCCACCCCCTCCACTGAGACAAGGGTTCACACCCTCTGTAAACACACACACACACATACGTAATCCAATCGACTGCCTCAGGGCACCGAGACGTGGGGATGTTACTTCCCCCGCGAAGGACCTGAACTCGTAAAACTCGTGTGTACAACTTCGCCATAGCTAGGACCTTGCCTCCTCATACATACCCCCCATTCTACCGTGAGTCTTAGATCCACGACAATGACTTGAGCATTCATTGTCAAATTTCTTTGCATGATCATGTAGCTGACATAGTATTTGTGGCTTAGCCACCGTTCATCATTTTTATGCATGTTACGCTAGATCATTGCACATCATGGTATTGCTAGGGGCATTCATATAGAGTCATATTTTTTATAGGTATCGAGTTGTAATATTAAGTTATAAGTAAATAGAAGTGTGATGATCATCATTATTCATTTTTAGAGCATTGCCCCAGTGAGGAAAGGATGATAGAGACTATGATTCCCCCACAAGTCGGGATGATACTCTGGACAATGAGAAAAAAATATAAAAAAAGAAAAAAATAAAAAAAAGAAAAAAGAAAAGAAAAGAAGGAAATAAAGAGAGAAGGGGCATGCTAGTTCCACGCTTGTGCTTCGAAGTAGCACCATGTTTTCATATACTAGTGGGGATTTTCCATTATAGGATTAGATGCACACCCACTTAGTTTTCATATTGAGCTTTCATACACTTATAGCTCTTAGTGCATTCGTTGCATGTCAATCCCTACTCCTCGCATTGATATCAATTGACGGGCATCTCCATAGCCCGTTGCACTACAAAAAATACACTTCCGTGATGATACATGTTTGTCATAGTAGGTCGTGTTTTCTGTCATGCATGTACATTCATGACGATTTTATGACAGAATCAAGATAGTCATACCTGTGCTGTCGTAGAAGTGTTCCATGACATTACCAAAATTATCATCATGGAAGTGTCCACTTCCACGACGATAAATCGCGCGTCACAGAAGTGCTTTCGTCAAGGGTGACCGACATGTGGCATCCACCGTAACGGAACGCCGTTAAGCTATTGGGTCGGGTTTTGGATCCGATACCCCGTTAACAGCCCCGACCAATGGGGATTTTCCACATGTAAAATCATCATTGGCTGGAGGAGACACGTGTCAGGTCCGCGTTGGCACAGGTGTCACTCATCCAATGGGCGAGACGCGCCTATGATATGTTGACACGTGGGCCGGCCCATTTAAACTTGATGGGCCGGTCCAATTGAAGGCCCACAGGATTTTGCGGACCATAATGGGCCGGCCCAGCTAAAGGCCCACGAGATTTTGCGGACCATAATGGGCTGGCCCAGCTAAAGGACCACAAGATTTTGTGGGCCATAATGGGCCGGCCCAGGTAAAGGCCCACAAGATTTTTGTGTGCCATAATGGGCCGGCCCAGGTAAAGGCCCACAAGATTCTTGGGGATCATAATGGCCCAACCCAGTTAAAGGCCCACGAGATTTCACCGACATTAATGGGCCGGCCCAGCTGTAGGCCTACAAGATTTTGAGGACCCTAGTAGGCCGGCCCATTAATTGGCTGCCATGTTTTGGGCCAAATGCCGGCCCATATTTGATCCGGTCCATTAATGGTCTGCCGTGCTCCGAGCCTAATAGTGGCCCATATGAGATCTGGCCCATTAAAAGCCTACCACATTCTGGGCCAAATTACAGCCCAGATCAGGTCCAGCCATTTAAGAGGCGTTGGGCTCAATTATGGCCCATATCAGATTCGGCTCGTCAACTGGACACTATGCTTTTGGGCCCAATTGCTAAAGGCCCACTTAGTAATTCGGCCTGATATTAGTTTTGGCTTGTTAAGGGTCCATTTAACATTTCGGCCCTATATTAATTTCGTCTTGTTAAAATCCCTTCATATAGTTGGGCGTAACTACGGCCCGGTTTGCATCCGGCCTGCTCGTAGCCGATATCTGATTGGGCCAAACAAGGACCGAGACAATTTTGGCCTGTTAAAAGCCCGTGATTTGATTCGCACAATCATGGGCCGGGGTTCATTTCGGGCTGCTGCCGGCCCGTGATCTGTTCGGCACGTTTCAGGCCCAACCTAAATCGTGATTGCATGACGGCCCGATTATGTACCGTAATTTTACGGTTTGGCCGGTTTACTGCAAAGACATGATATTATACACTAAAATAACTGCAACATTGTGAATAAGAAAAAACCTAGACTATACAATAAAGAAATTACGGCATATTACATCCACTAGGCATCAAATTTCGCCACTATGATAATAAAGCACAAGCAGACACCAGATTACATGCATTGGGCATCAAAGATCGCCACCAGTGCAAATAAACACGCCGACAAAATAATATACAAAACCGACAACACTTCAATAGAGCTCAAGAAAGGTTAGCCCCGCTGGGGAGCTGCAGCGCAAGCAGCTAAGCAAGATGATGAGACTGCGCTTGTTCAACACTTATATCTTCGTCACTCTAAAAGATAAACAAGTAGACAGATGACAGGTTTTGCACATAAAAGTATCAGTGCTGACATTTCATCACATTTCTTACTGACGAATAAAGTGACACTGTTTAAAATTGCATTAACACAATATGGTATTGTTCAGGTCAAGACATGGCAGGAAATGACATTGTGAAGGAGTTGGCAGCTTCACGACACCACTGGATTACATATCAAGAACTCATAAGTATCAATGGTTAGTGTGCTGTCAATTTATACCATTTCAGATTGGCAAATAAAGAGACATTTTAAATAATAGTAGAATGATATGACATTGTTCATAGTTAAGACATTGCAGAATATGACATTGTGCTGTAGTGGGTAGGTTCACCACACCATTGGATTACGGATGAAGAACAGAAGCATACATGTAGTGCAAAAGAAGATCACTTGCTCTGTATAGTTTAATTTACATGGTGTGAAGAAGGAACTTGGTTGTACAACTGAAAACTTAAATTAAGAAAGGACAAACTTTTGTTTATGAACTACATAATAAACTTTAAACAAGCAATTTGATGCAAACACCAAAAATAAACAGCTGTTGCAGTCATGCCTAACCAAATATATACAACAAAGTTTGAAGGCTTGAGATGGACAAACTTACATTATTGGTGAAGACAGGCTCTATAAAGGCCTTGTCCATGCTGATGGGGG
>NC_057794.1:95101288-95125656 GCF_018294505.1 Triticum aestivum
AATAAACTTTAAACAAGCAATTTGATGCAAACACCAAAAATAAACAGCTGTTGCAGTCATGCCTAACCAAATATATACAACAAAGTTTGAAGGCTTGAGATGGACAAACTTACATTATTGGTGAAGACAGTCTCTATAAAGGCCTTGTCCATGCTGATGGGGTGGGGGGGGGGAATTCAAGAAGTTTACCACAGAATCTTCTTGAAAAGCATTGCCTTTATTCTACATTTTGTTAAGAGTAAATATAGATGTGATAATATACGAAAAATGGAGAATATTTAAGATAAGATGAAGAGTGATGCTACATAACCAAGTAGCTATAAATGTAAGTGCAGCGATACAGGCAAAAGGTACAACCAAGAGCAATGCATAGCTAAACTTCTTCAGTACCAACCTTATGGTAAGAGTAAATATAGATCTAATGTGTAGAAAATGGAGGGCAAATGAAAATAAGCTGCAGAGTGATGGTACATGAACAACTACCTGTCATTATAAGTACACTGACAAAGGACAACATGTACTTACAAGAACAATGCAGAGCTAAAAAAACATTGGCATTTGATATATTCTACACTAATGTAACCATTCATACAGATCAAATAATTTGGAGCGAACAATTGATAAGCAAGCTATCATGCATACTGCTATCACATAATGAACCAGGTATGTATGCAAGTACAGTGATACAGGACAACAGGTACTAACAAAAGCAAAGCAGCAGGTAGCATATTTGCAATATCCTGTCGTTCTTGTCAAACCGGAATTCTTCTTCGAGCAGATTTCCTGCAAAAAGATCCGTAAGGCACATGCGGAAAAGTAGAAGTTCAAATTGTCATGTGATTTCATAGACAGTACCTCATCCTGGGAACGAGACCAGTGCATAACAAGGTTTTTCCATTCAATGTCTTCTAAATTTAGCACAGGAGACTTCACCGGAAATTCGTTTATAGACTTGCCATCAAAGTGTGATTTGCTCAGGTAACACCGATACTGCAGCAATGCTTTCCTTGAAAAGCACAAGCAAGCTTTGCTCGTCATGACTATCCAGATTGACCCTCGCCTAGTTACAACAATGTAATGTAAATCATTGATGTGTTCAATCAGCAAAAAATAGGAAAATAATAACCATGAATAATAGCACTTACACATAAGTTGGACAGGAAGATGTGAAAATGGTGTTTGTCTTAACAATAATCTCCCATGATGGGAATATATGCACGTAGTCCCTAACAAGATTGAAATCATTGTCTTTTAAACTGGGAATAAATGGAATGGGGTTCCAATCTGCAGGAATTGGCCGTCTCTGTAGTTAGGATAGGTCTTCGGCTGGTGGACTTGCTGTACTCTTTGCTGGAGTGGGATTTTTCTGTGGTACAGTTGGTGCTATGGCAAATGAAATCAGTATATATACCTTTTGATGGAGTGCAGGTCCTGTGTGGTGGGGCTAGTGGTGTGGCCAGTGAAGTATGGGTACAGTCTGCTGGAGTCGGTCCTATGTTTTGTGTCACTGGTTGTACATCCAATATAAGTGGGTTGCAGTCTGATTTCTCCGGCACCACCACATTTTTCAAGGACTTTGCTGGTGCGCCTTCAGGTTCAGCAATCACCCTCTTCCTTTTTGATGTATGATGCACAAGAACAACATTTGAGTGGAAAAACAAGGTATGATGACAAATGGAATATGTATTGATAATGGATGGGCATGGCATCTCGACATATATGATGAGTAAACTAAGCAGATGGCAGTGCAACAAAGTAGAAGAAATGCAAGACAACATATGCAAGATACCTGCAATCAATAAAACATTGCCAAATTAGAACAGGCACCTTGATGGGTGAATAGGACAGGCCATCTGCCTTTGACTCCTCGAGGTTAGAATAGTCATTAGGATCATATTCTAAACAAGAATCAATAGGTGGGGAGCGTATGAGTTTCATTGCATCCAGAATGGCACTCAATGCCTTGGTGCCAATTTTGTAAGTCACTGCAGTGTTTAGCTTCAAGAGTGGACTGCTGCTAGTGCGACACAAAGCAGCTACACAGATCATAGTGTAGATATAACGGGAAAACCTGAAGCATCAGAGTAAAATTAGCAAAGTGGAACTTGCTAGAATATATGTGCTAGTATTGCTGGTACGGCTAGAAAGGCTTCGGATACCAGCTCTCTTCAAGTGAAGGTGCGGTACTATTAATATTAGTGTAACTCTCAAAGGCGACACAGCTCCCCGCATTTCCTTGCTATTCTTATAGGATTCAAGTGGGCAGGCCACTACAAATCCTATTCCTATGTTTACAAGATCCTACGAATCAAAGAGGCTCAAAGTGTCCATCACAACCGACCATATAGACCTCTACACTTCAAATGTCCCTGCTCATCTTCAGTACAAGGAACATACTGTACTACTATCATACTCCCTCCGTTCCAAAATATAAGTCTTGGTAGAGATTTCCACTGTGGATCACATACAGATGTATCCAGATACATTTTAGAGTGTAGATTCACTCATTTTGCTCCATATGTAGTCCATGGTGGAATCTATAGAAAGACTTGTATTTAGGAACAGAGAGAGTACATATTAAAGAAGAACGGAAGAGGAACATGGTAAAGAAGAGCAAGCAGATTTTGGATAATAAAATGTTGGTTGCGCAGTGCCCACACATGATGAACCAGAGCGCATTAAGAATGCAACTCCCAGCTGTCTCTCGACCATTTCAGGCGGTTGGATGAAGATCCTACGTCTTCTAACCCTTCTTCTTCCTCTTCTCTGATTCTTCCCATATAGAACACCACACGGGCCACCGGCACCCACCGCCTGTGTTCCTCCGCCACCCCCACCCCACCCCCACCCGCGTCGAGTTTTCTTCGTTCAGCGAGGCCCCACAACCATCCGAGCCCCTTCGATTGCACCGGCGAACTTCGGCAAGCTCTGAAAAATCGACTGACCCAATTTTGAAATTTAGTCTACTGTGATTTAACTAGTGTGGAATATAAAAGGGGAAAACCATAAGCATTGGGAGTATAGTGTTGAGCGTGCCATGGCGGATCTGAAGGTGCAAACCGGACAAAGGCAACTTCGCAACCAAGACAAGAAATTAGAGTAAAGCAGCGGCGATCTATTTTCTTGCTGCGATAAATAAGTTGAGCAGATACGAAAGAGTACCGCCTCTGGTGGGGCGCCGTGTACGCATCTGCTGAGAATTTGACGGTGCTGCGATAGCGATGGCTGTCAGCGGCGTGGAAGCATGTCTAGGAGGGTAGACGGTGGCGGCAGGGCACGGTGGACGAGACGGTCGTAGGAGCGGCGTCGGCAAGGTGGACGACGGCGGGGATGAAGCGAGAGGACGGGATGCAAGGATCCTGGTACGAAGCCGTGGATGAGAGAGGTCGATCTCTTGTAATGGAAGGCGGTGTCAGGGTATCAGCTCTGGCATGGTGGAGGAGGACGGCAGTGGATGGGGTGGTGGACGGCGGCGGACGGAGGAGGGTGGGGTGGAGAGGGTGTTTTGGCGCCCACGGAGTATGAATGGGGAAAAGGGAGGTAGAGAGGTAGGGGGAACCATGTATTCAGGGCACGCTTGTCTCAAATGTGAGGAAATTTACAAACTTAGCCCCCGTTTCAAATTTCTACTACATTACAACAACATTAGTCGGTTGGGGATAGGACGGTAATCTCGCATACACCGAATATTTGCCGACGAGAGTTTGTTTTTGGCACCCACCGTGTATGAATATGAATCGGGGAGGGAGTCAATTTCGGCTGAGGACACACTGTGTTTTGGCACCCACCGTGTATGAATCCGGGTGAGAGGCGGTTACGTCACGTTTGGGTGAAATTACAAACCTACCCCTATCGAAACCTATAGAAATCCAGTAGATAGGCTTTGTGTGGCAGGGATAGGCAGTAGTGATTTCCATCTCGCAGATTTTGGTTTCGGGCGGTTACTGCGACTTTCCCCACTTCGTTCAAATTTTGCAGAGTGCACATTTACCGTGCCAACTCAATTCGAATCCCGTTTGTATTCTATTTTTTGGGCGGGATCCATTTTTCAATTGGAATTACATTCTATACACATCATTTTTTATATACTTTCAAAAGCACACAAAAGAATTCTGCTCCTTTATATGTATAATATGATTTACAAATACAACGATCTCGAAATCTTAAGGTTGAATTCAATTTTTTTAACCAAATTATGTTCTACTAAAATGTATGGATCAATAATATCTACATATTAAATAACATAGATGCGCGTGAATTCATATGAGTATGCATGTTTGATAGATCAATTTTGGTTCGAGTATGGATTACATGTATCATCATCTCGAATTCAAATATTTGAATCCCTTTTTTGTTCACTCCTTTCACGCCCATCTCTCTCGCATGCATGCTCCTTCAGGTAGCTATCACTCTCTTTTCTCCAGCTCACCCGCACTCTCACTTCATGTTTCTCCTATCCTCGCAAACATGGTCTCTTGACGTCTCCCTTGAGAAGTATCACACTCTCCCTATCATTATACATTACACGGTTTTCATTATCTCTCACGTCTCTACTGTTCTCTGGTATCACTCGGTACCTAAGCTTTCTTTTTCACCGCCACACACACAGTCTCCACTTGTCTTTCACTTTGTATTTCTCTCACACACCCTATATGTCTCTACATATGACTCATACCACTAAAATTACTCTCTCTTTCTCTCCTGTAGACACAACATTTGTTGCGGTCTCCTTTTCTTCCCCATCCCAGACTGACATTATTCATTTGTTTACCGATCAGAGAACCCCGACTACCGTCTCTTCTCTCTCACACAGACACACACACAACTCCTACTTCCACTCCCTTCCTGACTACCGTCTCTATCTCTCTCTCACACACACACACATAAAACTCTCGCTTTCGCACCCCGACTCGTATTTCTCTCACAAACATTTATCGTCTAGCTAGCCTCTAGATAGGTTTATACACCCGCATACTCGTGCTTCCACCATCGCATACATGTCTCTCTCCCGCTCCTTGTATCTATGTAGATTTTTCTTCCCTTCTTGAGACACGCCCTCTCGATCATGCACACACACACTATCGCCTCATTTTAAGCTGATACCTATTGCACACACACTCCTTGTGTCTTTGTCACACATGCACTCTGTCCTCCTCCACTCTCCCTCTCTCTCACCCACACATGGGCTTTTTGCAACAACTAGCAAGATGCCCATGCATTGCACGGAGCATCAAGATGCATTTGTATGAGTAGTTTATCTTGTGGGGGAAAAGGATGAACGAGGGAAGGCCTTATTTGCAAATGTGGAGAGGGGTGTGGGTATCTTTTTGCAAAATTGCCATAGTTTCCTTCCTATCCGTCAGATATAGATCGGACGACCTATATTGCAGGATGGCAGGCACACGATCATCACAGACAATGCTTTTTTATAAGAGTAGGGATAGAAAATAGAGTTGGTGATGATGGTGGGCCTGCCATCCTGCAATGTAGGTCATCCGATTTATATCCGACGGATAGGAAGGAAAATATGGCAATTTACCCGCACTCTTCACCACATTTGCAGATAAGGCCTTCCCTCGTTCATCCTTTTCTCCCACAAGATCTTGATGTTCCGTGCAACACACGAGCATCTTGCTAGTAAGAGTAGAAATTAGACATATACCACTTCTCGAATCTTGAAACCAAGAACATTCCTCCCTTATCTCATCAAAACCGCCAAAGGAATATATTTTGAGTGAAACATAACATATTTTTAGTGATATATGTATTTCAAAACTAGACTTTTTTTCTATCAAATCGGTGAATATGTATTAATATACTTTGATCGTGTGGCAATGCATTGGCACATTGCTAGTAGTTATTATAATTTTTTGGACACCAGACAAATGGTGGAGTACATATACGAAGAGAAGAGGCGCACGCACGCAGTTGGCCTCTCGCTGTCTCGCACACATGAGTGTTACATAAAGGCGACGTTAACAAATGAACCCTAAAACCCTAGATGCACGATTGTTGCATTCGCGGGTACCGGGTACGTGGTGGAGCACCTTTGTATGAATAGTCAGCTCACATGATAATTTCATCCATAGGAGTTGATGGTCGGGACCACAGGTGAACAACTTGGGGCGCGGTGGCTCGCCAGTTGCCACAGATCGAGTAGCCACGTTTAAAATATCATTTTTAGCGGGGTTAATTTAATCTGCATGCATGACTCTCCTCCCCCACGCTCATCCAATCCATTGTGACCAGCAATATTTCCACCCCTTCGCTCCCCCGTAATTTACTCTAACAAATATGCCCACGTAGCTATTACATAATTGCAGGTGCATTGGGTCACTGACATATGGGCCCAACAGGGGTCTGGCCCACATGCCAGTGATGCAACTGGACCTGCAGTTAAGTCAGTGCAGCTTAATCCATATCTTACGTAGGTGTGCCATTGCTCGCTATAAATACTGCGCCTCCCACGACATCGATATCTCCTCCCCCTCACGTTCACGTTCATCGCTATCTCCTCCCCCCTCTCACGTCGACCACCATGGCATCGCCCCTCCCAAGCCCTAGGAGCCCCCCGCTGCACCGCGCGGACGGTCACGCATCGCCGTTCCGTTCCTCGCCGCCACTAGTCGAGGAGGAAGCGTCGGTGTTCCGCTCCTCGCCACTACACGACGCGTCGCCGTTCCATTCCTCGTCGCCACTAGTCAAGGAGGACGCGTCGGCGTTCCACTCCTTGCCGTGACGCGTCGAGGTGGATGCGTCGGTGTTCCCAATCTCGCCAGCACGCGCGTCGGAGGATGTGTCGGCTCCCCGGTACAAGGAGAACACCGCGCCGCCCGCCGAGCCCCCCCAGCCTTGAGGAGCTTTGGAAAGAAATGGATGTCGCCTTGTGGGAGGCTTTGCCTCCAGGAGAGCGCGCCAAAATAGAGGCAGAGAAGAAGGCCGAGGAAGAGAAGCGCACCGCGGAACAAGCTGCCTGGGAGGCCTATGTCGCGTCCGAGAGAGTCAGGCGATTGGCTCTTTGGTAGAAGGCTTGTGCGAGGGTCGTGAGGGTGGCGGAGGATGCGCGTGCCGACGCCCTGATTGCAGTCGGGCCCAATCGCCTCATCTACGCTTGGCGGTACGTGGACCGGGTGCACGCTTCCAGCGAGGAGCAGTACCTGTTGGCGCCGGATCACCACACCGGTGAGATCGCGCTCGCCCGTTGGCAAGCCGCCAATCAGCACCTTGCGAGTTGCGAGGCTGAGGAAGAAGCGTTGTGTCGGTGCACTGGGAAACGGCCGCGCACCAGGGCACCCGTGGCGCGCCGCAAGCACTCCTGCGAGCGCCGTGGCTTTTAGGAGGAGTATAATTTTTGTTTCGTAAGGCGATCTCATTAGTTTTGGGACGCAAATGATAAATCACGAACGTTCCAGAATTTTTAGCGTCCTTAATTAAGTATGTAAAAGGGAAAGTTTGGAAACCTTGTGTATTCGTACGCATTTTGCAAGTACGTGCATATAGCACAAACTTTACTATATACTATCGCACTACACGTCTCTCTCGATATATGCTTGCAGACTGTGCTACTCCCTCCGTCTAGGTCAATAAGTCATCTTTGGTTGTGCACCATGACCAAGAAGGAGGGAAGACTTATACACCTAGACGGAGGGAGTACTACTATTTCATGTCCCCTTTTATAAGGCCCCGCGTTGGAAAGGTGCATGCATGCAACCATTTCATTGGTTGTATTGAAAGCTATTGTTGTTGGTGCCATGGCTAAAAAGGTAATACACTTCATGTGTGCTTTTTCATTGGTTGCATGCATGCGAGAGAGTGCATTGTGATTGGAATGGAAGAATTAATGTGAGAAAAATACTATGTGTCTTGGTCTAAGAGAAGTTGTCTTTAGGCCTAATAAACCCGGACGGAGGGAGTACGTGCAAATGCACGTTTTAACATTATGATGCGTTTTTTGTAAAAGTAGAAAAACAACACTAGTCAAGCTTGTGAAACGATTCAATGCAAAACAAATGAAAAAATGCTCGTTTGATTGTTTACTTTTAGCTTCCTTCTCTGTGGTTATTTCTCTGTCGTACTTTGTACGGAGTATATCACTGGTTGGAAAGGCCTGCAAATTCCCAAACAGCTTCCTACACCCTGTATCGAATTTTTTGCCTAACAAGTTGTGCCGTGCAATTGGAATTTCAACTTGAGTACTACTACTAGTAGGAGTACCAGGGGCCAATTATTTTAGGCTTCTAGATTAGTAATCCCATAACTACTTCCTCCGTCCTGGTTTATTGGTCCCCGAGGGAGTCCTGGATTAGGGTGTCTCCGGACAGCCGGACTATATCCTTTGGCCGGACTGTTAGACTATGAAGATACAAGATTGAAGACTTCATCTCGTGTCCGGATGGGACTCTACTTGGCATGGAAGGCAAGCTAGGCAATACGGATATGTACATCTCCTCCTTTGTAACCGACCTTGTGTAACCCTAGCCCCCTCCGGTATCTATATAAACCGGAGGGTTTTAGTCCGTAGGACAACATACAATCATACCATAGGCTAGCTTCTAGGGTTTAGCCTCTCTGATCTCGTGGTAGATCTACTCTTGTACTACCCATATCATCAATATTAATCAAGCAGGACGTAGGTTTTACCTCCATCAAGAGGGCCGGAACCTGGGTAAAACATCGTGTTCCCTGCCTCCTGTCACCATCCGCCTTAGACGCACAGTTCGGGACCCCCTACCCGAGATCCGCCAGTTTTGACACCGACATTGGTGCTTTCATTGAGAGTTCCTTTGTGTCATTGCCATTAGGCTTGATGTCTCCTACTATCATCGATAGCGATGCAGTCCAGGGTGAGACTTTTCTCCCCGGACAGATCTTTGTATTCGGCGGCTTCACACTGCGGGCCAACTCGCTTGGCCATCTGGAGCAGATCGAAAGTTTCGCCCCTGGCCACCAGGCCAGGTTTGGAAGCTTAAACTACACGTCCGATATCCGCGGAGACTTGATCTTCGACGGATTCGAGCCCCTGCCTTGTGCGTCACGCGGTCACGATGAGTACGATTTAGCTCTGCCATCGGACAGTGTTCAAGAAATCACACCGGCAACCACTCCGACCCTTAATTCGGAGCCAGTTGCGCCTCCCATGGATGGGTGGATAGACCCTGCCACAGAGGCCGCATCCCCAACGACGATCGAGCCAAATATCGATCTTACCCTTCACGAGAGCCGTGTTGTTAAACTGCCGGATACTTCTCTGGCCACGGACTCCGAACCGCCTGCGCTCGTTCCTATCGAATCCGGTTGGGCGCTGATCATGGAGTTTACCTCCACGGATATCTTTCAGCACTCACCCTTTGGCGACATACTGAATTCATTAAAGTCTCTCTCCTTATCAGGAGAGTCCTGGCCGAAATATGTCTGGCAGGATTGGGATGCGGATGACGAAGAAATTCGCCGCCCACCCACCACCCACTTAGTAGACACTGTCGATGAATTAACCGACATGCTCGACTCTGACTCCAAAGACATCCTCGGTATGGACGACGATGCAAGAGATGAACAGGAACCACTGCCCACAGGGCACTGGACGCCCACTTCATCACATGACGTATACATGGTGGACACACCAAAAGAAGACGACGACGAGGAAAGGAAGGACGCAATGAAGGGTTGTCCCCTCAAGAAGCAATCAAAGCGGCAACGTAAGCGCCGCTCCAAATCCTACCTCGGCAAAAACAACGATCATATAGACCCAGCCTTCGAGCAGGGTGAACCATCGCCGGACCACGGCAACACGGAGAATCAAACCGAACAACCCGACTCTGTCAAAGATAATAGTCCGGACGACATCACACCGGGCAGACACCCGGAGCAATAGAATGCCCATCAAAGGCTCGTTGCCACCGCAAGGAGTCTAAAAAAGCAGAAGCAAAGGCTCAAGGCTGCGCAAGACACACTCAGAATTAGATGGAGTAAAGTGCTCAACACAGCAGCTTAGTACAGCGGTAATCACCCCACCAAGAGCTACCCGAAGCGGAAGTTGCTACCTGAATTCGATGAGGAGGCCTTAGATCCCCCGCAACCAAAAATTAAAATGGCCATCTGGCCGGATAGACGACCTCACGGCCAACATAGAGCGGCAAACAACGCCGCACGTAAGCCAATACGCGATCCACGCAAGGGCTCGCATCAAAAGGACGGCGCAACTAGATCCATCTATGGACCAGCAAGCGCGCTCCAGCATACGATGCAACACAACAAACATCCGAACAACGCGGTACACCCAGATACAGGGGTGCCGCACACCCCCTATGCTTCACCAACGAGGTGCTGGACCATGAATTTCCAGAGGGATTCAAACCCGTAAACATAGAGGCATACGACGGAACAACAGACCCACGGGTCTGGATTGAGGACTATATCCTCCATATCCATATGGCTCGAGGAGATGATCTCCACGCCATTAAGTATTTACCCCTCAAACTCAAAGGGCCAGCTCGACACTAGCTTAAAAGCTTCCCCGAAAGCTCCATTGGAAGTTGGGAAGAGCTCGAAGACGCTTTTCGGGCATATTTTCAAGGGACTTATGTCTGACCTGCGGACGCGGACGATTTGAGTCATATAACTCAACAGCCCGGAGAGTCAGCCCGAAAGCTTTGGAACAGATTTCTTACTAAAAAGAACCAAATAGTCGACTGTCCGGACGCCGAAGCCTTGGCAGCTTTTAAGCATAGCGTCCGCGACGAATGGCTTGCGAGACACCTCGGCCAAGAAAAGCCGAGAACAATGGCAGCATTAACAAGCCTCATGACCCGCTTTTGCGCGGGTGAGGACAGCTGGCTAGCCAGATGCAGCACAAGCGACCCAACGAAATCACGACGCAACAAAAATAATACGCGCCGGAATAAAGAAGACAGCCCGAAGAGCACGACAGTAAACGCCGGATTCAGAAGCTCTCGGCCAGGTCAGCAAAAGCTGCCCTCTAAAGGCAGCAGAGACGAATTGTCCAGCTTAAACAAAATTCTGGACCAAATATGTCAGATCCATAGCACCCCTGGTAAACCCGCTAATCCTACCCACAGAGAATGTTGGGTCTTCAAGCAGTCCGGCAAGCTCAACGCCGTACACAACGGGGAGGATACACCAAGCGAAGACGAGGATGAGCCTCTCAAGCAAGACACTGGGAAACAAAAGAAATTTCCACCAAAAGATAAAACAGTGAACATGTTACACGTGATCAAGGGGAGAAACAAAGCGGCACTCCCAGAGAAATACGCCCAAGGGCCTATCACCGCGGAGTCCTGCCACTGGTCATCTCAACCGATCACTTTCGACCATCGGGATTACCAAGCAAGTATCTGGCATGCAGGATGGGCTGCCTTGGTATTAGACCCAATAATTGACGGATACCATTTCACACGAGTCCTGATGGACGGTGGCAGCAGTCTAAACCATATATATCAGGACACAATCCGCAAAATGGGGATAGACCCAACGAAAATTTGCCACAACAATACTACCTTTAAAGGAGTAACGCCGGGCCCAGGGGCTCATTGCACGGGCTCCCTGCTACTAGAGGTTATATTCGGCTTCCCCGATAACTTCCGTAGCCAAAATTTAACATTCCACATTGCTCCGTTCCAAAGTGGCTATCAAGCACTACTGGGACGCGAAGCTTTCGCTCGCTTTAATGCAATACCGCATTACGCTTCCCTCATGCTTAAGATGCCCGGTCCATGTGGCATCATTATAGTGAATGGAAATATTGAGTGATCCTTGCGCACCGAAGAGAGTGCGCCTACCTTGGCACCCGCACACTAAAAACGGCCTCACCAACTAAAGCATTTGATAGCTCGTCAAGACCACAGACACGGTTAGACGAGTCTGGCACAGCTATATGTAATTCACACAGGTTTGATAGGGCATACCCCTATACAAATACAAGGGGCTCAACACGCGCAGACAATTGGCAATTTTTACTCATCTTGAATTCTACACGGTTTCTTTAAACCTACCTTTTTGCACGACAACCTTTCACCTATGTTTCTCTCTTTTACAGATGACCATCGTGCTACACCCGTCCAGGATACGGCACAACGGAGACACAGGCGCAGACGTGCAGTAGGGACCCGTTCCAATGATTCTTTTTAGATTAAGACCCTGCGTAAACCTTTTTTACTGTCTCTTGTTGATACACATCCCTCGGATTCTCAGTACAATTGAGAAGGATGCTGGCGTCTTGGCATGTGGCCACGTCAGAATAATGCATGTACCTGGACACCAGGGGCTTCTTACAAAGGGCACTATTTAGGCCCGGTTTACACCATAAAGACCGAATACCTTAGGGAGTGTTTGGCGTCGCGAGTTTGGCCATATATGCATCAGCTCCAAACCATGTCTTTGGTCAAATGTTGGGTTTGCCCGGCTCCTGTGTTTTGCTACCTTATGTTCCGCTCTATCGGCTAAGGCGGCACCAGGAGAACTACTGCGATTGTGCCCTGGTTCATCCGGACGAGCACCTCAGTAGAGAAAGCCGAAAACTGACTGTCATGATATAGCGTGAGACTGGTCAACCACTCGATGACCTATCGGAATGTTAGAATTCCTCCACCTTAACGAAGGGCCGTTTCCCAGCCAGGCATGTACGCACCCCGAATTCGGATGAGTGCGGAGCCACCAGGGGCTATATAGTAGCCTCACTGTCAAACTCCTATGGCTAAGTGAAAGTGTTAAAGCATTATAGTCCGATTGCCTAGTTCGCTGCGCCATCACCTCCTTATTAGGACCAAGACATTGGATTAAGTGTGAATACTTATCTTCTGCGAACACCCCCGCATTATATGCGTGGGGGCTGAAGCCAACGACTACAATCTTTCAGGTTATACGCATGTATACATAAACGGCCGCACAGGAGGCATCATATTATTTTTGGGAAAAAGTATAAATACATCCTTGATAAATTTCATAAAAACACTATTTTTACAATGGGAATACATGTCACTCAAACATAATATTGTTCGAGCACTGGGCCTCTATCAAACGAGCACCCTCAAGAACTTCTTGAAAATAGTGCTCGGCAGCCACTCGGCCTATGGCCGTACCCTGCGCTGCAACAGTGGTAGCATCCATCTCCGCCCAGTATGCTTTGACATGGGCAAGGGCCATCCGCGAGCCTTCTATACACACCGACCTCTTCATCGCATTGATGCGCGGCACTGCTCCAAGGAAGTGTTGCACTAAGCTGAAATAGCTGTTCGGCTTCGGTTTTTCCGGCCACAGATGATCTATGACGGACCTCATGGCGAGTCCGGACCATCTATAGAGCTCGGCCCATTCGGCTATAAGATCAGTCAAGGGAAGCAGATGCTCTGGAACATTAAATTGTGACCAGAATAGCGTGTCCACTTCACGATCTGTTTGATCTCGGAAGTATTCGACCGCATCGACATCACTCACCGTCAAATCCAAATATGCATCTGCCGAACTCCACAGCCGATCCAGAGGGGCATACCGCGGATCTCGGAACTTCCTCCGCAGCAAAAAGGGCTTCCCAGCCACAATATCACCAGCTTCATGCAGCTCTTCCTTCTTTGCCCTCATGGCAGAGCGGGTGTCTTTGGCCGCCATCGTGGCCTTTTCGAGGTCCGTTGCCTTCGCTCGGGTTTCTTCTTCAAGGAACCGGCAACGGTCGGCAGTGTCTTTTAACTTTACAACCATCTTGGCCATCTTTTCTTTGCTCTCGCAATGCGCGGCCTTCTCGGCTCTTAACTCTTCAGCCGCCTTTAAAGCGGCCGCATTACTAATCCTTGTTTGTTTGTTGGCTCGGGCAAGTTCTGCCTGAAGGGTCGCCACGGCGGCAGCTCCATCTGCAGTCACAACATATTAAAGATACTAGCATCATGCTGCTCTTACTATGTGACATTGACCAGAAAAACATTACTTACCCTGTGCCTCGTCAAGCCACTTGTTAACAAGCTCGATGTCGGCATCTGCCGCATCCAGTTGCCGCTTTAGTTCGGCAAACTCATTAGTCTGGCCAGCCACCGGAGCTCCCATCACCTGCACATAAAGCGGTATGGTCATTACCTAGGACTACGATCCTCTGTTCGCCGCCATTCTCGACGACGACCAGAGTCTCAGGGGCTACTATCTACACAGGGCACACCTAAAAATGTGCGGTACTATAAAAAAGTATATCATTTCACGTACCTCAAAGCCCGTCAGTAGACTCATAAAGGCTTCATGCAATCCGCTTTCGGCGGACGAAATTCTTTCCATCACTGTACCCATCAACGTACGGTGTTCTTCTGAGATGGTCGCTCGCTCCAACAGCTCCCTCAGTACGTCCGACCGCATACCAGACGGTGTCGGACTCTTTTGTTTGCTCTCTTCACGAGCCGGACGCTGGGGACTTCGGGTGACTATAGGATTATCTTCTGGCCTCACTGGATCCAGAGAGGCCCTCCGCGACGACACTTCAAGGTCGCCCGCTTCTTGAGTGGGGGAGTCCGGGGGAGGCGTTTCGCTCTCCATCATCTCCGGAAGAAGATCCCCCAAAGACGACCTCTGCTGAGAAGGTCTAAGATCCGAACTGCAAGATAAACGCTTTGATTATTTTCCTCAGAGGTAAGGTAGTATATCTCCACTATTAAAGTACTTTTTGATTACTTACAGCTCGTTGGAGGGCTGATCCTCGCGCGGACTTTGTGTGGCAAAAGCACCCTCCAAGGCAGGACCCTCTGGTGGAGACTTCTTCTCCCGTTTGGAAGCCTCGGTTTCCGGATCTTCAGAGGCAGTCCTCTTCCTTCCCCGAAGCGAGAGAAGGTCAGATTCTTCCCCTTGGTTATCCTCCTTCACGGAGGCGCTCATTCCCTCGGTTGGAATTGGTAGCGATGGGGGCCCGCTTTCGACCTCATTATTCCCCCCTTTATCTTCCTTTGAGGGCTCCAGGCAAGGTGCTAGCTCGAGCATCTTTTCTAGTACCGGATCTCCAAACCCTCAGGAAGGGGGGCCGAATACCGAATCATCTTTGCCCTTGTTAGCCAGTCTTAGTCAAAGAGCGATTTCTTAGAATGACGTCATGGTAAATGAAAGACGGTGTGTTTGGCTAAAGGATTACTTACTTGGTCGGTGGTACGGTTGCTGCTCAGGCCCACGTCCTCGATAGTATCTGGACACTCTATTTGGGGTCCGAAGAATGATTTGTACATCTCCTCATGCGTCAGGCCAAGGAAATTCTGAATAGTGCGTGGCCCTTCTGGGTTGAACTCCCACATGCGGAGGGGCCGGCGTTTGCAAGGCTGGACTCGACGAATCAGCATGACTTGCACCACCGTAACCAGACTAAAATCTCCTTCGAAGAGATCTTGAATGCGGCTTTGCAGTATAGGCACGTCCTTGGCTGGACCCCAGCTCAGTCCTCTGCTAATCCATGACATCAGTTGTGGTGGAGGGCCCGAGCGGAAAGCAGGGGCAGCCACCCACTTGGCACTTCTGGGAGCTGTGATATAAAACCACTCCAGTTGCCATAATCCGGACACCTCTGGAAAGGAACCTTTTGGCCACGGAGCTCCTGCTATCTTGCTTATTAATGCGCCTCCACACGCTGCATACTGCCCCTCGACCATCTTCGGCTTCATGTCAAAGGTCTTGAGCCACAGGCCGAAGTGAGGGGTAATGCGGAGGAAGGCCTCACACACGACAATGAATGCCGAGATGTGGAGAAAGGAGTCTGGGGCTAGATCGTGGAAATCTAGCCCATAATAGAACATCAAACCCCTAACAAAGGGATCCAGGGTGAGGCCTAGGCCTCGGAGGAAGTGGGAGATAAACACAACGTTCTCGTTGGGTTCGGGAGTAGGGACGACCTGCCCTCAGGCAGGCGGCCGATGCGAAACCTTGGCGGTCAGGTATCTGGCCTCCCTCAACTTCTTGATATCCTCTTCCGTAAAGGAGGAGGGCATCCACCGGCCTTGAAGGCTAGATCCGGACATGATTGAAGGTCTGAAGCACCTGACCTGGGCTTTGTGTGTTAGAACTCGAGGCGGGGGAAGGATTCGATTGAGCACGGGAGGGAAAAAAGTAAAGCCTTGTCCCTTTATAAAGAGGGTGAATATCAAGCGTCCTCTCCGTAGCCGTTTGGGACTTGCCTATAATCTAGGAGTCCTAGACATGGTTGGGTTACCCACAACCGTATTGATGAGAATCCTGTAATAAGGGGGACACGATCTCTGCTTTGACAAGACGTGTCAAAAAACAGCCTCGCGTTATGTGTGGGGCTAGTTAAAGGAAACGGTTCGAATAATCATCGGGCCATAGCACAATGTCGTGTTGCCAAAACAAGTCAGCAAATTGGATTTGTGGAAATATTATTCTCTCTATGGTGGTATGTGGAACTTATTTTGCAGGGTCGGGCACTATCCTTGTATTCAAATTCTTCCGTGGTGTATTCGGAGGAGGAACCTGCCTTGCAATGCCGAAGACAATACTGCGCGCCGGACTCATCGTCATTGAAGCCTGGTTCATGGGCTACTGAGGGAGTCCTGGATTAGGGGGTCTCCGGACAGCGGGACTATATCCTTTGGCCGGACTGTTAGACTATGAAGATACAAGATTGAAGACTTCGTCTCGTGTCCGGATGGGACTCTACTTGGCGTGGAAGGCAAGCTAGGAAATACGGATATGTACATCTCCTGCTTTGTAACCGACCTTGTGTAACCCTAGCCCCCTCTGGTATCTATATAAACCAAAGGGTTTTAGTCCGTAGGACAACATACAATCATACCATAGGCTAGCTTTTAGGGTTTAGCCTCTCTGATCTCGTGGTAGATCTACTCTTGTACTACCCATATCATCAATATTAGTCAAGCAGGACATAGGGTTTTACCTCCATCAAGAGGGCCCGAACCTGGGTAAAACATCATGTTCCCTGCCTCCTGTTACCATCCGCCTTAGACGCATAGTTCGGGACCCCCTACCCGAGATCCGCCGGTTTTGACACCGACAGTCCCCATTGTAATCTGTGTCAAATTTTGATCATAAATTTAACTAATGAAATGTTAGTGCATGTCACATGCACTACTCCATTCGTCTAGGTGAGTAAGTCATCTTAGGTTGTGCACCGTGACCAAGGAGGAGGAGAAAATGAGAAAAGTTAATGTTTATTTGCTAATTAATAGTATTGCATGCAATGAACTAACCACTGCATGTCGTGTTTGATATCTCAAGTCATTAAAAGCATGCACACTCTTTATCTCTTATTGGTTGATATGTCAAGAAACAAGAAACGAGGTAGAAGTTAATGCACCGCGCCTAAGTGTTTTGGGATTATTTGGTTTTCATAAGATGACTTACACACCTAGACGGAGGGATTACAATGGTGAGGAATAAACCAGTTAAATCTTTGGTCAAAATTTAGCACAAATTACAATGGTGAGGAATAAACCAGGACGGAGTAGTAGTTTAGAAGCCCAAATAAATGATTAGTACTCTCCATTGTGACTAGTCTTGTGGGAAAAGCTCGGGAAGCCGCCAAAAGAACTGGACCTAGGAGTAGTAGCTAGGGATTGAGTGTGCGAGATGAACCGGAGAAAGTAAATGCAGAGAGATGAAATGCAAAAAAGACAGGGGGATGTGATGGTTGCTTGTCCGTTTATTTTACCAGGCCACTTATTACTGGGAGTGGTTGGGTTTTGTGATATGACGACTTTACTGCCGCGCCACGAGCGGGGTGAGAGGTGAGACTCCTGTGCAGCGCCGCCCTCTACACTGGTACTACATCGGTCGTGGTTTATTAGTCCCCCATTGAATTTGACTGAAGATTTAACTGACAAAATGTGAGTGCATGTCAACAAAAACTATATCGTTGGATTCATATTTGAACATAGTTTTGAATGATATAATTTTAGGTGACATGCATCAGCATTTATCGTACTATATATAATGTTAGTTCAATTTTTGGTCGTACTAACCTATAGTAGTAAGGTGCCCAAAACTTGCATCCAAAACTTGTGAAGAAATAACACTTATTGTGCTTTGCAAGAAATGATCTTTAAGAATTAGTTTTTGAGTATCGATTGTTATACATGTTGGCTACAGATGACATGGCACTTTCTTACAGTCAACTATTGGATATACTATTAAGTAATATTAACCATGCCCTTATACACCTCGACGGAGGGATTAAATCAGGATGACTTGCAAGCGGGCAGAGGAGATGTAAGAAATGGTTCATCGTAATTCTTTCACCAGTACTGTAGTAAAATTCATACATGGAAGATCCTAGACTAAACCATAAACGGATACACTTTTATTCATGCGCGATACTCCAATAGAGCAAGATCCCGCATGGAAGTCTCCACATGCTTAGACAGCGAATTACATTGAGCGAAGACTAATGATCAACATTTAACTTGATAATGCGTATGTCAAGGTGAACCTCCTTGGAGTCCCCGTGCACCGCGTCAGCGGGTAAAGGATGCCATGGGTTTTCCAAGTCCACATTAGCGGGATAGTCCCAGCTCCCCAGAGTCCAAGTCCGTTTGATGAGGCCGGTGTCGCCTCCCACACGACCTGAGTGGTAGTAACATTGACCACGCACCCGTACATCGGCCTCGTGTCAGTGTCAGCGTCAGCGGCGTCGCCCCTGAAGCACATTACAGAGATGGGGCGGTGGCCTGCGCAGGCCTTGCCGGTGTCCACGATCAAGAGGAAGACGCTGCCGTCCTCCTCCGACACTAGCAGGCGGCGGTGATCCTCCAGCGACTCCGGCATGGTGAACGGGTAGCACGTCTCGTACTTGATGTTCTCCGCCAAGGGCCAGCAGTGACTACTGCACGCATCCGTGAGGTGATGCACCATGTCCGCCGGCGAGCCACAAAAAGGCATCGGGAACTCATAGCAGTGGACGAAGGGCTCCTTGGAGGCATCGACCAGGCCGTCCATGAAACGAGAGTGGCTGTAGGGGACGTTGCACCAGTTGAATATATGAGCAAGTTACTACGAGATTTCATCCGAATAAGCACAAAAAAATCATGAATTCTACCACGATTTCGAACAGGAAGGACAGAAACACGTACGGTGCAACGGGAGCAGCACCGTTGGCGTTGACGTTGTCGCCCATGTCCAAACACCACGTAGACACGGTCTTTGAGCACGGTTCATAGTCGTTCCACGCTCGGGCATTGAAGTTTGTACCTATTTTAGATTAGAATATACTACTCCTCCGGTGCTAGTAGTAGAGCAGAGTCCTACTCTACTACTCTACTCAAGCAAGTTAGGGCATAACACTGTGGGGAGTACCAGTACTGTGATCACTCAAGCAAGTTGTCTGGCATCGACATGACCCTACACTGCTGGTATGTGTCTCGTAAGTCAAGCGGTGTGCTGTAGTCATCATCACCAGTCCACTTCCTGCAGCACATATTCGCTTCTCCATCTTTGTCTGCACATAATCTCGTCCAATCTTCCATCCCCGCTAAGGCGCCTCCCCCCTTGTCTGAAACCCAAGCACTAGCAATGGCAGAACCGAGCAGCGTCCGCCGAAAGAGTGGCTGGAATTTGCTCCCCATAGAGGTAATCAAGCTCATTGTTTTGCGTGTGGACAATCTCAGTACCATGCCGCTCGCCGCGTGCTCGTCGGCAATGTACCGTTTACTCAAAGCCCTCAGGTCGGAGCTTTTAAATCCAGCTCCTTGCTTGTTGATGCCGCCTGATCTTCATAAACGTCATGTCACGCAGCATAATGATCGTAGGGTGGCGAGCATCAACCCCCTTGACTGTGATCCGATCCCCGTCAGCCTCAACTACATTAACGGTGTGTACTGGGTCGACATAAACACGTCTTGGATGGTGCTCGTCGATGGTCGCGGTAGCTGGATGCTCGTGGATGCTCGTGGAGGTCTTCACTCTTTTGTCCTGCTTACTGCTTCTGTTGCACCCCCAACCCTGGTTGCTGTTGCTGCTGCTGTTTTCAATGTACAATCAGTAGTATATTTCGTTTGTTGGTTGAATAAATGTGTTGTTTGAATGACAAACACAATGTTTTGGAAGTTGTTGGACGGTTCGATCCATTAGTGCCCCGTATCGTACGTAGCGCATACTATTTTTTGTACGGAACACATTTTCCACTTGTTGATAACATGCAGCCCACTAATGAAGGCCCAATAGAGAAGGCCGTAATTAACTGGAAGGGTGGCTCTCACATGAATCCGGCCCAGGTACATGCTCATGGTCCCCTAAACATAAATAAGTAAATAACTAAATAAAGCTAAATGCTCATGCAACAGTTCTTTGGGAAAATAGGTAGCCCAGTATTTCTTTTTGAAGAATACCCAAGCTAGGCCTATTTGTTTTCTCCGAATTACTGGGCTGCAAATCTTTCAAGACGAGGAGGGATGCATTCCGGCCTGGCTTAAGAGTATGGTCAATGTCTGTTAAAAGTAATATCAAAAGGGGTTGAAAATTCCAAAAAAATTATAGCGAATGGGATATAAGTTTCTTTTTTTGTTTTTGTTCTTCACTGATATCTTATACGTATTTCATTGGATTTAACATGACATAGTACTAATTTATTTTTAATTTTTTAGTATGGCTATTAATTTTTGGATTAAGAATATTTCGTTCCCCAGCAAAAATTTGCGAATTTTTTCAAAATTTCCCACATATTTAGTTAATTTTTTGACGCTGGTACTGACCAGAAAATGGCCAGCAATTCTAAAAATGGAAAATAGGCTGCAATAAATTCCATATGAATTAGAAAACGAGTAAAAATTATAAAAATAATAGCAAATGGGCTGTACATGCCGCAGATTTCGAGGCTGACTTGTTTACGCAAGGCTTTGTTAGTGAACACACGATTCTAGCATCAGTGACTGTTGGATGTCCATCCAACGGCCGACGTGCTTCTTCAATCTCTGATCTTCCTGCTCCAGCCGCCTAAACTAGCGCCGGCGGGACTGCCTGCTCCCTCCTCTTGTGGCCCGCTGTGATGTCGCGCAGGCTTCCCCGACCCACCCTACTCCCACCGCTGGCCTGGCCGCACGCAATCAACTGCCTCCTTATTACGCGAAAAAATGATTCCTCCCACTGACATCTGGGGCGCACCGGTTGGGAGGCTAACCTGTGGGCCTACTAAGTTGACGCATACGCAGGGCTTGTCAACTTAGTCAACAAACGATTCTAGCAGCAGTAACCGTTGGATTTGAATCGAACGGTCCTACTGCTTCTTCAATCGCTGCTCTTCTTGCACCAGCCGCCCAAACCAGCACCGGGGAGACCACCTGTTCCTGCCTCCAGTTGCCGGCTGTGCTGCCGTTGAGGCCTCATCGCCCCCTACTACTCCCATCGCTAGCCAGGCCCTACGGCAACGGCAGCCTCACACCGCAGCCGAACCAGTGAACCCTTGTACTCCTCTCCGCGTGGGCATCCACTGCCGCGCCTTCCTCGGCTCCGCATCGTCCACTTCCTAGGCCTCGCCGTCATCCACCGCCTTGGTGCTCTCGACGTGGCATGGTCAACATGGCCAACGACATTCCATCGGAAGAGTACTGTACGTGGAGAGGCTGACAGCTGGGTCCATGGCCACAGCTTAGTTTTTTTTGATTTGCCAAGTAAGCGCTTTGTCAGGCCTGTTGGGTTGCAAATCTTTCAAGAAAATGGCCCATCAGTAATGAGAAATGGGCTGTACATTTTTGAAACACATCAAACCGGCAATTAGTTTCAAATATTTTTTTCATTTTGAGATTTTAAATTACATTAATTTTTATGCGTGGAGAATTTGTTGGATTTTATATTGATATACATTTATTTTTAAAATCAGTTTGAATGTGAGTCGAAATTTCGGGATAAAAAACAGTTCGAATCGCACCGAAATATGCAAAATTTCCTATAATTTTTTAACCGTGGCCACAGTATGGGTTGTAATGCTAACAAAAAGAATATGGGCTCCAAAAAAACCTTAATAATTAGCAAATGGGCTGTAAATTATTAGAAATAATGGCAGATGGGATGTATGTTGTTTTCCATAGATTTGAGGCTTTCCTAAAAAAAAGGTTGACGCACAAGCAGTGACTATTGGATGGCCATCCAACGGCCGTCGTGCTTCTTCAATCTCTTCTCTTCCTGCTCCAGCCGCTCAAACAAGCGCCAGCGGGACTGCCTGCTCCCTCCTCCCCGCAGCCGGCTCTGCTGCCACACAGGCCTCACCACCCCATCGTACTCCCATCGCTGGCCTAGCCATCCCTCTACTCACCCACACCTGCTGTTATTCTCCGGCGATGGCAGACGAACCAGTAAACCCTCGTACAGTCGTACTCCCCTCCGGGTGGGAAACAACTGCTGAGTCTTCCCTGCCTCCGTGTCGTTCCCTTCCCAGGCCTCGCCGTTGTCCACCGCCCTGGTGCTCTCAGCGCGGCCTGGTCAACATGGTCAATGACTGACATGTATCTGAAGTGGACTGTACGTGGAGAGGCCAACAGCTGGGTCCACGGCCGCATGCAAGGAAATGCCTCCTTATTATGCGCAAAATAATGATTCCTCCACCTGACATCAGGGACCCACCGAAAGGGCCTCTGTATTTCATGAAAAAAATGTTACCGTCGCTGACAGCTCGGACCCACCAGCTATATCTTCACACGCAAGGAAGTGCCTCCTTATTACGCACAAAAAAATGAATACTCCCCCTGTTAGCTAGGTCCTAGTATAGTGGCACGCTGACTTGTGGGCCTACTATGTTGACAGGGACGGAGGGCTTTGTCAACTTAGTCAATATGCACGATTCTAGCTCTAGTGACCGTAAGATGTCCATCCAACGGCCGTAGTGCTTCTTCAACCTTCGGTCTTCTTGCTCCAGCCGCCCAAACCAGCACCGGTCGTGCCTCGTGCTCCTGCCTCCCATGGCCGGCTGCGATGCGGCGGAGGCCTCACCGCCCCTACTACTCCTACTGCTAGCCAGGCCATCCCTCTACTCACCCACACCCCCTGTTATTTTGCGGCGACGGCAGCCTCACGCCGCAGCGAACTAGTGAACCCTCGTACTCCTCTACGCGTGGGCATCCACTGCCGCGTCTTCCCCGGCTCCGCGTCGTCCCCTTCCTAGGCCTTGCCGTCGTCCACCGCCCTGGTGCTCTCAGCGCGGCGTGGTCAACGTGGTCAAGGAACGGCTTCCATCGGACATGGACTATACGTGGAGAGGCTGACAGCTGGGTCCACTGACGCAGCAAGGAAGTGCCTCCTTATTACGTGCAAAATAATTATTCCTCCACCTGACAGCGGGGACCCACCCGACGGGCCACCGTATTTCGCGAAAAAAACGTTTCCCCCTGACTGCTGGGACCCACCAGCTACATCTTCACATGCAAGGAAGTGCCTGACAGTCGGAACCCACCTGGTCGAAGCGTATGTAGCGTTGTCATTCTGGTCGTGAACGTGTACGTACATATATACTGGTGGATGTAGAGGCGCGCACGTAGCATGTACACGTACGTACAGCGGCCAGGGTGCAAGAAAGAAAATACGACCACGTATGTGTACATACAGGCGGGGTCTCGAACGCCTACTCGCGCATACGTACGGCCAGGACTCGTGTACATGGCTGGGTCGGAACGGAGAAACAGCGTCGTCATCGTGTTCATGGGGAGGCAACGAAATGCGTCGTGTTCATCGGGAGGCAATGGAACGCGTGGGAGCCAACCGACTGGGTCGGAACGGATGCGTGCTCGTGTTCATCGGGAGGGCTTCGACGGAACAGGCAATGGAAACGAGGCCTGGAGTACCACACAACGGAGGAAACAGACCTCCTACGTTCGGAACCGGGTCCTATTGATCGGGAGGGGTCTGGCGTACCGCAAAACGGAGGAAAATGACCTCCTACGGTCTAAACGGGGGTCCTGTTGATCGGGAGGGGTGTGGCGTACCGCAAAACGGACGAAACGGACCTCCTACAGTGGAAACGGGGGTCCTGTTGACCGGGAGGGGAGTGACGTACCACAAAACAGACGAAACGGACTTGTGTTGGAGCGCTACGGTCGAAACAAGGGTCCTGGTCATCGGGAGTGGTGCGGTGTACTGCAAAACAGGACTCCATGGGATACTGTTCATCTCCACCGTCGACCTCCTCCAGCCTCCACGGGCTACCATTGACCTCCTCCAGCCTCCACAATCTCCTGTTCATCCAGCCTCCACCGTGCGCTACTCCACTGGCTACTATTCAACCACCCCTTCACGGGCACCCCTCCACCATCTACTGTTCATCTAGCCCTCCACACCATGGGGTCCTGTTCAACCACCCCTCCACGGGCACCCCTCCACCGTCCACTGTTCATCCAGCCCTCCACCACAGCACGGGGTCCTGTTCATCCAGAGGCAACGCCACCGCT